>NW_027526295.1:287154708-287175308 GCF_048455015.1 Haemaphysalis longicornis | reverse complement strand
AATAAAGAGCTACTTGGAATTCTTCTTCGGTTTCGAGTCTTGTAATATATGCAGGTATACTATTTATTACGTTATTTAGCGAGTATATCATGCCTTCAACACCGTAATCATGTCATCATTGTTCGAGTTGAGAGTCAGTTCGTTATGATAACGATATAATTACGATAGAAATTCGGAGCACAAAAGCCGCCTTCGAGTACTGTGGACCACATTGTTTAGGGCGCGATCGCGGTGGCGTAGCACAAACCTTCTCATTGTATTTGCATGTAAATAAACAAAGCACGTTGCGGATATGCCCCTTCTTGCACGCAGCCGTAATGAAAGCCAATTTGTGAAGAAGGGAATGTATGCCATACAAAATGAAGGCAATATCCACATGACCTTTGTGAGGCTCCCAAACATCTCGAAACCTCCTAATAAGAAGTTGGTGACGGCGCAGAAAAATTAATGCGTTGGGCAGAAAAAAAAAAGCAAGAAACATTAATCCGATACAAGACAACAACGAAAGAAACAGAAGAAAGCCGCTTTATTTCCTGCTGTGCGATGAGCGTCTGGAGGCCGCTGCTTGGTACGTAGTATTAAACTGTTGAGTCTTCATAGGAGCATCTCAAAAATACTGCAGGGAAGCCTACGCATTTTGAATACTTATCGAGAAGCTCTGATCGCTGATCCTCGCGAATAAGCAAGAAAGGACGAGTTACACACGATCTTCTGACCGATACTCTGAAGAAAGTTGTTCTCTATCTCTTCGTGTGTTGCAAACTTGTGGGGGATACAGCTTCAAATTATTCAGATGCGTCAGAAGCTGGCAAAACAACTGAGTCGCTAGAAATACGCTTTTAACGCACTACAGCAACGAAGCGGGCGATTTCTAGCTCAGGCACTGTTGCCCCTCACAAGCGGAGTGTAGCAGACGACAGCGGCGCGAATCCCTAAGCCGACGTCAGAGCCAGGGGGCGCCACTCAAAGATCTCACCGCCAACAGGGCCGAATCATAAAGAAGAGACAGCGCTATCGGCTTCTATGCAGTGTAACAAGGATTTTTCAAAGTGCGCCAAGGAGTCTGATTTAGTAATTTCTGGCGGCAAATTGTTCCAGTCTTTAATTGTATTGGGAAGGAAAGAGTGTTTAAATGTATTTAAACGAGTCGTTATAGGCATTAATTGGTTAGGGTGACTACTTCTAAGTGTACGAGACAGTCGAGCTTTCAAATATTGCTCTGTGTTAAAGTTAAAGTAGTTGCGGTGCATTAAGTAAAGATACTTTAATCTCGCTACTCGGCGCCGTGTTGCGAGAGGTGGCAGGTTTAGTTTACTTAGCATGGCAGTAGCCGAATCTGATGACCTGTAGTTGGATAGAGTAAACCTTGCGGCCCTCCTTTGAATTTTTTTCAATTTTTTCACTTTGGTATTTCTTCGAAGGGTCCCATACGATGCAGGCGTATTCTAATAGTGGACGGACAGTGGTTGTGGAGGCAGTCAATTTGGCTTTCGTAGTCAGCGCCCGTCCTTGTCAGCTTTCTCGTTTTGTCCCTTCGGCTGTTTCTAATCAGTTAATCATAAATTGGGCCGGAGTTTCTGATTAATATTTTTCCTTAGCTGCTGACAATTTATGCTCGAGCGTACGTGAAAGATCCCTAAGATCAGACCTATTGCTCGCATTGTTTTTCCTCGTGCGTTTTATTTTACGTTTTAAATGAAAAATGTCTCTATTAACCCCGGGATTGTATTTCCTAATCGGTTTTACTCGTTCAGGAACGAAGTGATGCAAACAATGGTTTATAATATCTTTGAACTGGTTCCATAACACATTAACATCAGCCTCCTCTTGGAAGGAGTACAGTGACAATTCTAAATAATCAAGACTACTAACATCGTCAGCACTGGAAAAATTTTTGCAAGTAATAGTTGGTCTCTTACCATGTTTGGTTGACAACAATTTTTTATAGAAACCAAAACCAGCTTATGATCGGAAATACCTTCTTTAATTGAGACATCGTATTCGGACAGCCGGCTATCTAAAAATACAAGATCAAGGGTGGATTCTGAAGCAGGCCCTACCCTAGTTACACATTGAACATACTGCGTAAGGTCATAAGTAAATGCTATGTCAAACAAAATTTCGTAGTGTTTGAAATGTGCCGAGTTTATTTCAAGTTTATCCCATCGTATCCCGAGAAGATTGAAATCACCTGCGATGATTAACCGAGTTTTATCAGAATTATTTTCGTATAAAAAATCTTGGATCGATTTTAAAAAGGAAAGAGGAGCATTCGGTAGGCGGTAGACTGCCCCGATAACACAAGACATGCCGCTCAGTTCTGTTTTACACCAGACACTTTCACAATCAGGACTATTAGGCATTGGTACAAGCCTTAGTTTTTCTTTAAAAATGATTGCGACGCCACCGCCCCGTGTATCGCGGTCTTTACGTATCATGTTATATGCGGGGGGAATGATTTCGCAGTCTTTAATTTCTGGTCGCAACCAGGTTTCCGTTATGATGACTATATCAGGGTTGTATTAAAAAAGAAGGCGCTCCAGATCCTCTGTTTTGTTTGCCAGGCTGCGCGCATTGATGTTCACTAATACCAAGTGCCCTGCTACGTTGTTACAACACCAATCTGAATCATCTTTTTGCGAATTTTTCTTCTCTAACTTTACCCTACAATCCTTTGCGTCATCCCACACGAATGTTTCTTTTTCAATCGTAATTTTGTCCCGCACTAGCTTTACTTTCAGGCCCCTTGCCCTTTCCCCTTTAGCACTTTCCCACAATTTGGGTTGTTTTTGCAGCGTGGTCTGTGACAGATCGTTTGCGATGGAAATATCGCTGCCCACAGTTCTTAAAAATCATAGCCTTTTCATTGTAGTCAAGGAATCTCATAATTATTGGTCGCGTATTACCATTACGTTTTTTTCCCCCAGCCTGTATATTCTTTTAATTGTTGTAACTGAGACACCGAGGCGCTTTTCTAATACACCGGTCAGGACTTTTTCTCTTAGCTCGTCGTCAACTTCATCCGCGCTCTCCGGAATTCCAAAAACTAAAAGGTTGTTTTGAAGACTCGGGTCTTCAAAATCGACTAGCTTGTCCTGCTGACACTCGATAACAGTTCGCATGTTGTCTATGTCGTCTTTGAGCTGTGCAAATTTCACCTCTATTTCGACTCTTTTGAGTGCAATTTCAATCTCCGAAATTTTGCGGTTCATGGCGTAGAGTTGCGCTGAGAATGCCGTTTGCGTTGTTTTAATTACTTGTATGTCCCCAGCTATGGTTTCCCGTCCTTTAAAGAGTTCTTCAAGCATCTCATGCACAGTATCAGGCCCAGGATTGAGCTCTACGTCACCTGCTAATAGTAACAATAACTATAGCATTTGCGGCAAGAACTTTGGGGCACGGCACAACAATAATAAATCTGTTGTCGCTTCTGTAACATTTCACAAATTTACTGACCTGGAATAACAGAATAACAGGTTCAGTTGTCTTCATCAGGAAAGCTTCGCCGTGCGCGCAGGATGGCTCGCCGATCACTGGTCTTAAGCAGCGGGTTGTCTATGCGGTCAACGTCCCGTGCGCATGCGCCAGTCCTTCGTAGGAGGCGGTGTCCCTTGTAGATTCGATCAAAGTGGCATCAGGGTAGCATCCGATAACAAGGCCCGTGCTTGAAGCTTGCACTGCCGTTGGAACAATGCACAGCAAAGCCTGGAATAACAGAATAACAGGTTCAGTTGTCTTCATCGGGAAAGCTTCGCCGTGCCCACCCAAGGAGAACGCGACGTTTTCAACCGTTTCACGTAGGACAGACCCGTCGAACTTCACTCCTGTCGCTCGAACTTCCTTGAACCATGTAAACAGGATGTTTTCCTTTTAATCATGATCCGCACCTCGCGTTTGTTTTACACCAAGCCCAAAGACTTGTAGCTTCTTTAGAAGTTACCCTTGCTGACCGACAATAGTGTTGAGCGCTGACACTGGCAAAGAGAGCTCGCTTGCGAATTCCACGCACTTCCTCTTCAGGTTTTGATCTAATTGGCGTACAATTTCCACTTGTGCCTTGCATTTCCTTCACGTTGTCACAAGCCTGGAAACACGGCCGTGCATAGAAAGAAGGCAAAAAGAGAACAAGTCACTGCGCGGGAAGCACTGTTCATGGAGAAATCGGAAAGGGAAGTCGCGAAGGGAAGTCGCGCCTGCAGCGAGCATTGCGCGCCTTCTTCCTTGAATATGATACGATTTGCTACATGGCGGAGTGCAACGCCTGGCTTATTGTCAGCCTATAGCACGGACCTTGACTACATACCCAGTTGATGAACTATACAACGGGGTTTTAGAGGCATTTCAGTCTATTCAGAATTCGTCGAAAAAATCAATTCATATCAGAGAAAGACAAGTTGGATGCCCTTGGATTACTGCAGCTGTGCTATCTGCCACTGCAGAGCGGTAATTGGCTTAAGCGCGATGTAGGCATGCTCCAAAGAATGTTTTGCAGAACTGCCCGCAATAGAGCAAACGCCTTGATACGGGCAGAAAAGCGCAAGCATTTCAACACAAAGTTCAGACTTTCTAGGACAAACCCGATTAAAATGTGGGCCACCGTTAATGAACTGCGCGGCAGAAAATCTAGAGACGCATGCGCTACCGTCGCCCGAAACTTCGGTGCTGCCTTAATCACGCTTGCTGACCAATTCAATTATTTTTTTTCCTCCACTGGCCAAACAACGCATGCGCATTGCCACCATGCTAACAGGCTCCAGTCGATATCTGAATCAGCTTTTTCACCCTCCTGTACCGTAGATGATCTGCGTTGCATCCTATTCAGCTTCAAAAGAAATAAAGCTGCCGGAATTGACGGCATTTCTGTTGCAGTTCTCTGCAGGCATTTTGAGCGTCTTAAAAATGTATTACTCGCTATAATCAACAATATCATTGATACACAAATTGTACCTTGAGGCCTAAAAAAGGCCGTTGTCACCCCATTGTACAAAAATGGCCCGAAAAATTTCGTTACAAACTATCGGGGAATTTTCATTCTTCCTACCATCACCCTTATTAAAACAAATTGCATGCAACAGTGATGCTGAGTTTCCTTGATGCACATTCTGTGGCCTCACCAAACCAATTCGGTTTTGTCACAGGGCGTGTAATACAGAAAGCTCTAGAAGATCTTTGTAATCTTCTAAACAATACTTTAGAACATAATGAATTTGCCTGTGCCATGTTTTTGGAAGCCTCCAAGGCATTCGATTCTATTATTCACTGTTTTATCTTATAAACTGTTCCAGTACGGATTCAGAGGCCTGTTTCTATCTTTAATTTACCAGTACCCACGCAATCGTTCTCAAATTGTTGGTTCCGTTCGATCAAGAGCAATCCACAACATCTAACCTCAGGGGTCTTGCTCCTATTTTATTTAATATATACGTTAACGACCTCAGTAGTTCTTGCACTCATTGCAGAGTGTTCCAATATGCGGGCGACACAATACTTGTATCCAGACATAATAACTATGAACTAGCTACAGAATACCTGCAGCATGACTGTATGCAAGTAATGCGGTGGTACAGCGATATTCTAACTACAATAAACAACAATAATTCCCAACTAGTATGTTTCTATATTCAAGCTAAGCTTATTCCTCACCTAGTTACAATTTATTTGCATACTAGTAATTGTGTCCAATGTGCATGTACACCTGTTGCCCAACAATCTACTGACAAATACTTATGTTTATTATTTGATTTTGATATGTCCTGGAATAGCCATGCAGAGTATGTATGTACCAAACTACGAAAGGTTGCTTGTCTCCTGTATTCTAATAAATCCTTATGTCCGCTATACATACGCAAACAAATATCCCACGCACTTGCTTACAACGTCTTGAGGAATGGCATTTGCAATTTTTACGTGTGCACCGCCGTCTGGAAATACAAAATTCACTGTTTATTGAAACCCATTCTTAGGTCAGTAATGTACGGTGCATTGCTTGAGTCGCATGTATACGTTTTTCAACAAGAATTAATAATGCCCGATTTCTTTGTGTTGTTTACGCAAACAGTCATGCTGAAATATATTTGGTCCCACGAACACTGTATACTGTAAACGCCACAACGTGACCTCCGTTTACGAGATCGCTTTGTTGTGATTGAAGGGTTTAACGCGCCGACGCAACGCAGGCGATCAGGCGCGCCGTAGTGGAGGGCTCCGGATTAATTATGAAGATCGCTTTGTTGTGCCGAGGGTACGCACTAAGTATGGTGAGCGGCTGCGTACTTTCTATGTCCCTTCTATCCTCAACTCCCTTCCCTCCGAACTGCTTTCTCTAAGCTCCCGTGCTCAAGTTAGAGACGCTGTTTTTCTACTGCGTGATTGACTGTTGAATTGTTGAAGCTGTGGATGTATTTTCTGGCGCTTGTTTTATTCCTGAACTCTTATTTGTATATTCTTTTCATTTTTTGCCTTTATTTTGATTTTTGCTTTATTTTTATAATTTTTTTTTCCTTTGCAGAAAACATTTGTATCGCTGCGTCCGTTATGGGCAGCAACTTCCGGGCGGCCCCACAAGCCTTTTTTGGCTTGGTCTTGCCCGAAGGTGTGTTCAGTGCTGGTAAATAAAGATTATTATTATTGTCTAGAACGGCCACGCATTGCAGTAATGTGTCTGCCGCAGAACCAGCGCTTCCGTTCAGGTCGTGGCTTGTTGGAATGCGGTTCGAACGAGTATACCGAAGAATAAACGCAAGATTACTAGAAATGTCGGTCGAGATCCGCTGTCGCGATCGTATTATCCAATTTTCGGCAAAAATGTGAGCGTCATAAACGCACGAGAATGCATTATTTCTGAGGTACGTTGGCCGGGAACGAAAAGAAAAACGTATTAGGCTGAAAAACGTGATATGCCGATTCGTATCAAGGAGATTCCACTGTATATACACGTATGATCAGTCTACAATGATGCACAGTTAAAGAAAAAAGTAATAAAAAGAAATAAAGAGTACACATGTCATGCCCTTCAAAAAGAATGAGTATGGTCTTACCCACAGTCAGATACGTAATGGATTACAAAGTCGCGCATCAAAAAAGTAACAGTCATCCAATGACCTAAGCTGGAACAAACACATTTCTAATGTATACCGTCATTCTTTCGCAAATCTGGTTTCTTAAGACACGAATTAAAGCATGCTCCTGCTACTGTTTTAAAAAAGCTAGCTTATACAACTATTATATACGGCCCACGTTATACTATGCAATCAAATGTCTGGGGAGAGACAGAGAAAATTCTTTAATGAGACCGAAGAGGTCAGCCCTGCATAATGCTGGGCTTGCTACTTCAGATGGTTGGTGAACATATGATGAGGGTTGTATGCTTACATGAATATTACAAATAAGAAAACGAAAAAAAACGAAAGAAACTCCACCAGACAGACACACGCACACACACATAAAAAAACAACAGAAGTCAGAGGCGGTCGCAGGCTGGAGTCGAGTCTAGAGTCTCTGAGAAAACGCACAAGAGCTTTAAACTCCCGCACCGCACTGTCTTCGCTGTTCCAGGGGCCTAAAAAGCCCTTCATGTTGAGAGCTCTCTCCCGTAATAAACTTCGCGCTGTCGTTCGCGCCCAGTTGAAACGTGGGCAAACACAGAACAGGTGTTCAGTGTCTTCTCGTACACCGCAAAGTGGACTCATAGGTGATGCCATCAGGCCGATTTTGTTTAGAAAGCTTTTGGTAAAAGCTACTTTGAGGCGCAGGCGATGTATAGCACACTCTGTTTGCCTCGTTAAACAGTGAGGTATACGAAACTTAGACTGCGGGTCGAGAGCGTAAAGGGGGGCGTACTGTAGGCCCGGGTTCCGCCAGTGCTGCAATTGCGTGTGCCATCCGAGAGTTGTGGCTATTCTGTTGACGTCCTCCTTGGATAAAGGGAGTTGTGCTGGTGAGCTCAGGGAATGGCCCTCGTTCGCGAGCCGATCAGATATCACATTGCCTGTGATGCCACAGTGTCCTGGCAACTGTTAAGTTCGGGCTCCGCATTTAATCAATGTAGGCCGCCGGTGGCTCATGTATTGGCGTCGCCTCCGCTGGTAGCTACGATCCTGTGTCCCTTTCATGTAGCCGCACGGACGCCAAGTTCGGAGACGCGGAGAGCGTGTGTTGTGCCCGTCCTTTTGTGTGTCTACGGACGGGGGTGATTAGCCTGAGTATCTCTGTCGCGTCGGAGGTGGCTGGGTCATTCGGCATAACAAGCTGACGGGAAGCCTGATTATCGTATCTCTTAGTGTTGAAAGCGCGCGCGGGGTAAGTTTAGAAAATCTTCGACTCCGGCGGCGGCGTTGGTCGTTGACGGGTCAATCGCCTCGGAGACCACCGAGTGGGCCTGAAGCGCGTCTTCCGGTGGGACTGGCGGCAGGCGGCGGCGCCCTTCGTCTGGAAGGGAATTAGCAACCCTCATTGTCCCGCCGCGCACGCAGACGCACGGCGTCGCGGGAGGCGCCGCGCGGAGGGAGGTCAGCCGCGCGAGGACCGCTCCGGGCCCTCGGCTTGGCTTTTGTGCAGATGCCGCCCGCTGAACGTAATGTGTGTCCACTTAGGCCACAGATGTCCTGTATTTGCTTGTCGGGTGCTATGGCGTTCGTGGGAAACGCACTATGAGTGTGTGAGAGAGAGTGTTAGGTCACGTGACCGCAGGTGGGGACATGTGTGTGATTGGCTGGTTCCTGTGGCCCATCAATGGTTTGTAATATTGTTTTGAAAGGTTTTTCTCTCTTTCTTGAACGCCCCCTTTTTGGAGGCGGGGTTTTTGCTATCAAAACCGGAGTGTTGGGTTTTGTCGAGGGTCGGTCGAGAGGGGATCTAGTTCAGTATAGATCTCGGCCGAACAGGCTGCTGCTGTCAGAGTGACAATGTAACCGTCACTCTGACCTGATGTAAAGTTGGAGTAATGTAAATAGTGTAAATAAACCTAATATCCAGCAAGGAACTCAGTCCTCATCCCTCACCCGCTCCAAGCATCGGTCGTCGGTCATCGGAGCGAGTCGAGATCGTCCTCTCGGCTAGCGCATCAATAGAACATCACTATTTCGTCTACATCAGTTCGCCAAGAAGATGGAGAGGCGAAATTTAACTGGCGCAGTCGGCAGGATGACCACGACCATCGGCTGGAGCTGGTGGGGCATTCCAGAGAGACTCCTTCAACGCAAGGTTCGGCTCCGACCAACGACGAGCCAGACTCCAAGCATCGACGGGGTGGCACCTTAGCGGGAGGCCTCGTGAGTTCCGGCTCAGTGCGGCAGCAGCCGCTATTCAACGGCAACGGGGCGATACCTCAGCGGGAGGCCTCGTGGGCTTCGGCCCAGGGCGGCGTAAGCCGCGGTTCAACGGGGCGACACCTCAGCGGGAGGCCTCGTGGGCTCTGGCCCAGGGCGGCGTAAGCCGCGGTTCAACGGGGCGACACCTCAGCGGGAGGCCTCGTGGGCTCTGGCACAGGGCGGCGTAAGCCGCAGTTCAACGGGGCGACACCTCAGCGGGAGGCCTCGTGGGCTCCGGCCCAGGGTGGCGAAGGCCGTGGTTCAACGGGGCGACACCTCAGCGGGAGGCCTCGTGGGCTCTGGCTCAGGGCGGCGAAAGCCGTGGTTCAACGGGGCGACACCTCAGCGGGAGGCCTCGTGGGCTCCGGCCCAGGGCGGCATAAGCCGCAGTTTAACAGGGCGACACCTCAGCGGGAGGCCTCGTGGGCTCCGGCCCAGGGCGGCGTAAGCTGCAGTTCAACGGGGCGACACCTCAGCGGGAGGCCTCGTGGGCTCCGGCCCAGGGAGCACGGCCCCATCCCAGCGGCGAGAGCGGCGCATCGGGTCCACGAGCTGCTGCACCAGCGACACTGCGACCCGACCGAGCCCGGAGCGAGCCCCGGTGGGCCCTGATTTGTTTTCTCCGGGTTCGCCATGGCCACTATGCTAACGGGATGTCGCGGCACCGACCGAAAGGTTAGTGCCATTGTGTTTGAGATTGAGGAGTTGAGAGCGGAGTTAGCTCTCAAAAATGCGCAGCACGCTTTCGAAAAAGCAAGGCTGGCGGGTAGCAGGGGCGCGGGTAGCTGGTCCGAATGGACAGCTGAAGAGCTTAGCGCTCAATTAGCCCAAGGGAGAGCGGAGATCGCTTACGAGAAAGCGAAGCTCCGCAGAATCGGTAAACTCGAAGAGGACACCGATGTCTTCACAGTGTTCGTTCTCTCGTGGGCGCTTCGAGCGCCACGGGATAAGGAGAGTGGGATTGCAGTTGAGGTAGCTGAAGCCATTCCAGTTGTTCAGCAACCCAGTTGCATTTCCACTGCTGCAGATGAGATCATAGAATCTCGCGAGACGGAAGTCTTAGCTGCAGCAATTCTTTCGGTGGCGGCGGGAATGGTTGCCGTGGCCGCGCGCGCAGGGAATTGTCGAGAGCAGTACCGCCCCATGCGCCGAGGATGAGCTAATGCAGAGATCGAGCGAAGCTGCAGAAAGCATGCTCATCTCGGAGGAAGCAGGGGAGGCGCAGGGGTCATGCAAGGGCAGCGGAACGGCGCGCCTAATCGTTGAGCTTCCGTGCGCAAAGCAGGAATGTGCAGGCGGCCCGCGGCGTCTCGCGCGTAGGTCGATTCCGACGGGCCCAAGAACGCGGAAGGCGGGGGCAGGTGGGGTGGCGCAGGTGCGACATAGTCGTACGCGCTACCGCCGAGTAGGGTGTTCCTTTTCCCCCGGGAGCACGGGACACCGCGAGCCGCGCCAGGGTTTGTTGAGAATCAGCTGGTGGTGCATGAAACGGAATCAGCTTCCGTGCGACGGTCGGTGTGTGCCACCGTGGAAAGGGGTGTTAGCACTGAATAGTGTGCAGTGCTAGGCAGAACGGGTCAGTGTTGTTTGGCTCACACTTAGTTGTTTTTTTTTGTGTGTGTGTTATGATTTGTGTGTGTAGGGATCGCTCAGATGAGGATTATTGTTAGTTTTACCTGTACTGTCGTTCTCCCCCTTTTTGTTATTTGTTCCTGCATGCATGGGTTGGGTGCGTTCAGCTGTCGTAAGTCGTGTGATTTGCGAGTAGCCCAGCTTGGCAGATTTAACGCTGTCTTCTTGAGGAGTAGAGCCGCTGTTACAGCACGGTAGGGAGTTTACCTCTGGGTGCAATGGCGAGTGCCTTTCTTTATTTGCGCTCGTTGGCAGGTGGTCATGGTGGGCCATGGAATGTGCAGGTAGGGCCCCCTTGTGGCGCTTGTGTGCGAACTAGTGTCTGAATAATTGGAAAATGAACTTTCAGTACATCGAATGTGCACAGCAAGTGAACCGCAACAGGTACGAACAATCTGTGTCGCATCCCGAAAGAACCGGCGTCCGCGAGTGCGTGAAGAGAACTTTCTTTTAACGTTTTGTTATTGGTACAGGAGTAGCCTCATTTGGTACGTTTGGGTTTGTTCGGGTGTTTTTTTTTTCTTTCCTTAAAGTGAAAGAATGTTCCTGCATGCGCTTAACGTTTAAGAGTGGTTGGTGTCATTCATTCAGTTGTCAAGTTTGAACATTTACAACCTTCGTGGGGTTGGTTGCCTTTAATGGTAGAGGGTTTCACGAGTTTGTTCTCACGGGCCCGGTAGTTGAGCGCTTTTGTTTATTGTTTGAGGTTGCGGAAGGCACGGCCAGGCCAGGGCAGTAAGCCTTGCCGTGTTGTATCCTCTTCTAGTGCAGTTGGCCGGCGCGTTGTGCTGGTTAGGTTGGTGTGTATCGGGTTAATTTTGTATTGTTGTACTGTATTGTACTTTGTATTGTACTCGCGTAACAGGTTGAGTGTTTTTTTTTAGTTCTGGCTCTGTAGTAAGACATAACGTGCAGGAGAGTTAATGTTGTACGTACAGCTAGTGTACGGACAACATTCTTAGTGCGGAGGTGTTAAGTTCGGGCTCCGCATGTAATCAATGCAGGCCGCCGGTGGCTCATGTATTGGCGTCGCCTCCGCTGGTAGCTACGATCCTGTGTCACTTTCATGTAGCCGCACGGACGCCAAGTTCGGAGACGCGGAGAGCGTGTGTTGTGCCCGTCCTTTTGTGTGTCTACGGACGGGGGTGATTAGCCTGAGTATCTCTGTCGCGTCGGAGGTGGCTGGGTCATTCCGCATAACAAGCTGACGGGAAGCCAGATTATGGTATCTCTTAGTGTTGAAAGCGCGCGCGGGGTAAGTTTGGAAAATCTTCGACTCCGGCGGCGGCGTTGGTCGTTGACGGGTCAATCGCCTCGGAGACCACCGAGTGGGCCTGAAGCGCGTCTTCCGGTGGGACTGGCGGCAGGCGGCGGCGCCCTTCGTCTGGGAGGGAATTAGCAACCCTCATTGTCCCGCCGCGCACGCAGACGCACGGCGTCGCGGGAGGCGCCGCGCGGAGGGAGGTCAGCCGCGCGAGGACCGCTCCGGGCCCTCGGCTTGGCTTTTGTGCAGATGCCGCCCGCTGAACGTAATGTGTGTCCACTTAGGCCACAGATGTCCTGTATTTGCTTGTCGGGTGCTATGGCGTTCGTGGGAAACGCACTATGAGTGTGTGAGAGAGAGTGTTAGGTCACGTGACCGCAGGTGGGGACATGTGTGTGATTGGCTGGTTCCTGTGGCCAATCAATGGTTTGTAATATTGTTTTGAAAGGTTTTTCTCTCTTTCTTGAACGCCCCCTTTTTGGAGGCGGGGTTTTTGCTATCAAAACCGGAGTGTTGGGTTTTGTCGAGGGTCGGTCGAGAGGGGATCTAGTTCAGTATAGATCTCGGCCGAACAGGCTGCTGCTGTCAGAGTGACAATGTAACCGTCACTCTGACCTGATGTAAAGTTGGAGTAATGTAAATAGTGTAAATAAACCTAATATCCAGCAAGGAAGGCAGTCCTCATCCCTCACCCGCTCCAAGCATCGGTCGTCGGTCATTGGAGCGAGTCGAGATCGTCCTCTCGGCTCGCGCATCGAAAGAGCATCACTATTTCGTCTCCATCAGTTCGCCAAGAAGATGGAGAGGCGAAATTTAACTGCAACCACTGCAAAGAAATAGTGTGCCCGTTGCGGAGTGTCTCTGTGTGTATGACGTTGATATCTTGTATCAGTTGCCCTTGATTACTTACTCGCTTGAGAAGCGCTTGTAATGCAAAGCGGGAGTCCACAAAAATTCCCCGCATTTCCCCGAGGGGAAGAATGTGAAAGTGCGAATGCACGAGTTGAATTTGCGCGGTTCGGTAATGTTCGCGAAAGAGATATCACACACACACACACAACTACAAAGAAAGAAAGATGCATTTATTCACAGACACCTATTTGTGTTGTCGTTGTACTTGATTGCTAGAGCGGATCTCAGCTTTGAAATTTCGTGTCAGTACTCCTTTAAGCAGGTGCATTAGCCCTTCTCACGCCCGATTCTTGGCCAATCCCCCACGTGGATATGTGCCATGTCAGCGGCCAGGCAGCGCGCGCCCATCTCCCCCCGTTGCCAAGGGAGACGAGGAGATTCCTGGCCAATCCCCCACGTGGGTATGTGCCATGTCAGCGGCCAGGCTGCGCGCGCCCATCTCGCCGGTGGACATCGCCGGTGGACGCAGGTTCAGGGTCGCTTAAGAAGTGCATTGCACTTAAAAATTACCCAGGATTTTGGAGTGCAGTCCTTGACAATCTGCAGCGCAGCTCTTACTGCTGCCAGCTCGGTTTTTGTAGCCGATGTCTTGTGGCTGAACTTTTGGCTCACAGAGACCCCCGAAAGATGGTACCCTACACCTACGGCGGAAGATTCGGAAGTCACGGACCCATCAGCATGTACGTGGGTATACCTGCCATAGCAGCGAGATATATGCTGAAGTGTGTAGTAGGTCAAGGCCGGTGGAGGCATCGCTGACTTTTTGCCGATTCCAGGCACTGTTGTTGTTATTGACCACGTAGAAAACTGCCAAGGTGCATGGTAACACGGGTCTAATAGGACGTTGATAGTAAAGCGGCACGCATTCCTGCACATGATTTGTGGAGCTATCAGCTAAAGGGTGGGCAAACGAACCGCTAACATGGTGGAGGCAGACACGGATATTCTCTTGCCTTAAAGGGGCCCTGGAAGGCGTTTTGAGCACACTAAATGAACTAGCGCAATCGTTAGATTGGGTCGTCAACGTCATCTGTGCCAAGTATTACTCTTTTACGAGCAGCGGAAAGCTCACACTTTTGTTGCAAAGTTTGTCGCTGTTTTCTCACCCTTCCCTTCATGTTTTTGTACGCCGCCATCTTCGCATGTCTACGTCATCGATTCCCAGATGTTCGTCATGAGCTAGACATCCTGCTATTGGGCGGCTTTTTCACGCACTTCCGGCAAAGAGATGAGTCGTCTGCTCAGCGTCGGCTCGCCGGCTGATCTGACAGCGGAGTGCCGGAGTGCTTGGACATTTTACGACAAACGAAACAAGTGTAAACAAACGCTTAAGCGTTTTTATTGAATGCAACACGGCCATAACACGACATGGATATTCTCTTACCTGAGTATGTTCCATAAAGAAAGCGTTGAAGCCCCGTGACACTTCTTTCGTGAAATCGCGGAGAACGCCCTGAGCCGAATGCCCGGGTTTGACGCATACATTTTATTCAACTTCAAAACAATCCAGAGATGCGTTTCGAACGAACACAACGCCACAACATGCGTTGCAAGTCTGAACCGCGATTGACAGACGATGGGTTGCCTCATCCTGCCCGTCGTAAATTCGGAACTCACCTCGCGTGCGGTTTGCGGGGACGAACAGCAAGTCACTTAATTAACTCTGGAGCACAAGCCGACATGGCTTATAGCCACGCACACTGCGCATACCCTCTGCGAGGTTGAGTCGTACGTCGCTCGAGAAAGATAATCCAGACCATGGGAAGCACTATCCACACGCAGAAGCACAACGTCGCATTTCATCGCGAAACAAAGGCATCCACAACACACACACCATCGCCTCCTGTAATGCCAAACGCTTCTCGCACTTCCCAATGGGAGTGAGTGGTACGCCTGCAGTGCCCACATGTCGCAAGGTGGGGCCCCGAGCTAAACCGGGATCACGCCCCCGTAATTGACTTCTAGAGCGGTTTGTGCCTTGTTGCC
Source organism: Haemaphysalis longicornis (assembly GCF_048455015.1). Taxonomy (NCBI): domain Eukaryota; kingdom Metazoa; phylum Arthropoda; class Arachnida; order Ixodida; family Ixodidae; genus Haemaphysalis; species Haemaphysalis longicornis. The sequence continues at coordinate 287,160,206 of NW_027526295.1, read as the reverse complement.
AAGGCAACCGATGTTTGAGATTGTCAAAGAAATGACGCTCGCTCCAGCGCTAGGAAGCTCAGAGTGCGGCGGAGCATGTTTTGCCAACGTTGCCGCTCTCCACCACGCGTCGCCCTAAGCTGAACTGGTCACATGATTGAAGCGTTTTGTGCACGGGTTCTGTATCGGTTTAAAATGTCTTTTTCACATGCCGCCGGCAGGAATTACCACCGCCGCAAAATGAGACCCGGCACCAGCGGGGCCACATCTGATACGGCGCTTTTTGGATAAACAGTGCGCGGTGCATCTCAAAGTGAACGAGCGCACGATCCTCCCCGTGCAGCTGCGAGTTCGCCGCCGACAAAAAGTCACGTACCGCCGGTAGCAACTGCAGCAACGTACACCGCGAAAGGGCAAGGTCAGGCCGCCGCAAACATGCGGCCAGATTTTTCGTTCGCTTTTCCAGCCTTGAGCGCAGTGCGGGATTCACGGGTGTCAACAAAGCTTGCCCGTAGCAGACGGCAGTCTGAGCAGCGCAATGGCGGAAGTACGTCACCGCTGAGGAGCGCAGCATCATGGGAGGGAAGGCTGCCGTCAACAGCGAAGAATAATTTGAAAGGAGGAGGAAACGCGGCGCGACGATAATGCGGGGTTTTTGATTTACGATTTCTCAGCTAATACTCATCCCTTTAAAAACATTCATGCGGGAGGAGATTGCTCATACATTGCTTTATTTGGTTACATGTACATCCATGCATCTGCGGAAGGTATTTCAGGACCCCTTTAATAGTACCCTGGCTGAGAATCATCTCGCTTCACAAAGTGTCCCGATCGTTGTAGTGCACCTAGGGAATACCAGGCAAATACGTAGAGCTTGCGCCTGTAGTGCCTCTAGATGCTTGACGTTGCTCTTGGACAGTGAACAGAGGGTAGGTAGGCTGTAGCGAGTACCCTGGCTGAGAATCATCTCGCTTCACAAAGTGTCCCGATCGTTGTAGTGCACCTAGGGAATACCAGGCAAATACGTAGAGCTTGCGCCTGTAGTGCCTCTAGATGCTTGACGTTGCTCTTGGACAGTGAACAGAGGGTAGGTAGGCTGTAGCGAAGCAGACCAATAAAGAGTGCCTTGTAGAGTCGTAGCAGCGAAGCAACCGAGCAACCCCATGCAGTGCCTGCAAGCATCCGTAGTATCTGCACGAAAGACTGTAGTTTGTCTTTGAGGCATCGAATATATGTCCATGACATTGACCTGTGAAATACAATGCCCAAGAATTGATGGCATCGCACATATGGTATGCTGCAGCCTGCTACAGTCAGGGCATAACGAGACATGTCGCGTCTTGTAAATGCCATCGCAGCGCATTTTTAAGGAGAAAGTCTGAGACCCATACACTAAAACAAATATCGAGACACTTAAAATGATCGGACCTAAATATATTCATTTAATTTATTTACTCCAAGTATCGAAGGTTCGATTCCTCGACTAATTTCACGAAAGAACATGGTAATCCCCAGGCTTGAAATACAGGGTAAAATTCACAGGTACAGATTTGTTTTCTTCTAGAATATAAATAAACAGTGAGTTGAGCATAAAGCCGCTTACGACAATACAAACACGGCAACGGCAGATTCACTCGCTAACACCGTATTTCGCTAGGAGTAACGTTTTCAGATATCCACACTTTCCTCGCACAATAAACGAGTGCCCAGAACAGTCGTTAACCGCCATGGTAAACTACAGACTGCCTCGATCTAATTGAACCTGACCCGTGTTTTGTACCTATGTATTTCTTATGCATTGTTCTTGCTGATGTACTGCTATGTGTGTACTTGGGTACAAGCTAAGAACGGCAATAGCTCATGTAGTGTATCACTCCACCGAAGCGACGGACTCAAATGTCAACGAGCGAGCGCATTTTTTTGCAGCGAGATCGCGCTGAGTGCGTAATATCGTCTTCTTTTACACTCCTAGTTTTCTGCAGTCGCTCCAGGAATTTAACAGAAGCGCGAAGAATCACGAAGACTCCTCGTGTCACGTTTAAAATACTCGCAGTTAGGCACTTTTTGCGTCGCGCGGAGTAACAGCCGGCTAAGGTAATGAGGCACGTGGGCAACTTCCGTTGCCATTTTTAAGTTTTCCCTAAGTATAGTGCTTAATTCATGTCCGAAAAGAAATAAGACAGGGACATACCATCCCGCCAAAACTACTCACAACGTATCTAAGGGAGGGGGGGGGGGGGGAGTGGGAGGGAGGGGGTATTTAGAAAGCTTGACGGCGAAAACATGGGATTAAGGATTAAGGATAAACGGGGAATACTTGAGCCATTTCAGGTTTGCGGATGAGACTGCAGGATGAGATTTCTGGATGAGACTGCAGAACACCTGCCAACAATGCTTGAGCAACTACAATCAGAAAGCACGGCCGTGGGGCTATATGAATAAATCTAAACTAATGAGAAATAAGAATGCCCAAAGCGTTCTCTTCAGCGTATAGGAAACGAAACGCTAGAGGAAGTCAAAGAATATAACCACCTCGGTCAGATCGTTAGTGCTGACCCCAACCACGATCGAGAAATCCGACGCAGAATAGGAATGGGTTGGGCAGCACTCGTAAAGGAGTCCCAGATAAGGAAAAGTAAGCTACGTCTGTCCCTCAAAAGAAAAAAATCTACAACCAGTGCATTCTGCCGGTGATGACATACGGAGCTGAAACTTGGCGCCTTATAAGCAATTATAAATCAAACTTAGGTCGGTTCAACGGGCCATGGAACGAATAATGTTAGGAATAACGCCCAGGGACAGGAAACGAGCTACCTGGGTCAGAGAACAAACTAGAATAGAAGATAGCATATCAAAGTAAAAAACAAAAAGAAATGCACTTGGGCTGTTCATGTAGTGAGACGAACCGGCGACCGGTGGATAATTAGGGTAACAGAGTGGATACCAAGAGATGGGTATATAGAAGGGGAAGGCGATTATCCCGATGGAGGGAAGAAATAAGGAAATTCGGGGCTAAAGTGTGGACTTCAGCAGCACAGGACAGGAGCGGTTGGAGGTCAGTGGGAGAGCCTTCGTCCTGCAGTGGACCTGAGTAGGCTGATGATGATGATCGTTATTGCACGTCCCTCCTGCTGGGGCCCCTAAGAGTGCCTGCAGTTATCTGTAAATCAAACAAATAAAGTGTGGTCATTCATTTACCGCGTGGAGGCGCCTTTCACTTCTCGACCGTGTCACGGTTGTTGGGGTTTCGAACGTACACTTCCAAGGCCTGCAAATCGTCTCCCCACGCTGCCCAGCACCGCAAGGTGACAGCCGTTATGCTGACTTTTGTTGCGCGCAGGATGTGAGTAAGACATTGCTTATGCGGGACGGGCTATCACGAGCGCTCAAGCGGTCCAGACAAGCGCCGCCGCTCACGTGGGTAGGCAGTCTCTTTAAAAGAAACGGCTCATTGCTACCGATCCCGCTGTGTTGGGTGCTATTGTCGCTGCAGCGAGGGGGGGGGGGGGGGGGGAGTGGATAAGATTCAGCAACCTTCCCTAGCTCACCCCGCCTTTGCAACAACTATATATTTCAGCGGTTGTTGCAAAAGGTGTGTCATCTGTGATATCGTATTTAACTTAAAGGAGCCATGAAGAAAAAACACAAGTTTGGCTCATTCAAAAGACTGCCTCGTTAGAATTATACTGACACCACTTTTAACGTAAACTTCGCTGAAATAAGCTGCATAATTAGGAAAAAAGGCAATGGCCATGCGACCCACTAGCTCCTTTCCCTCAACAGAACCTATGATGTCATACCAGACAGCTCTGCGATTGGCGGAGGGCGGAGGGCGGCAAGAGCAAACGCAAATTAGGCAGAGCTTGTAAGCTTGCCGAACGAGCTATTTGAGCTTAAATTTAGGGGAAATTGTTTTTAAAGCCATAAGAATGGTGGGACAAACAGTGGAACTTACGAAAGCACACGTAAACATAGAAGTACCGATGCGTATGCTGCTGTTGGTACTGCGCGCACTATGCTTGGTTTAGCTGCGCAGGACTGCGGGGCTCTGGGGTTGTTTCAGACGACACTGGCCGATTGAAGTAAGCGGCGATGTCTTACGTGACCGTATTTGTCGAGCGAGCACCATGTTTCACGAAATGATTGTCTCCACGAACAAAACAAGCAAATACGTTCACAAACAAACCAACGGCAGGAAACGGCTTGCCGAGGTGTGGTGGCGCCATCTAGGTTCACTAACGGTAAACAAGGCCCTGTGATGTCATTGCAGACACGAAAACGCACGATTTAGCGGGAAAATGAAAATTTTAACTTAAATGAATTTATTTCTCAGTGAATAAAACATCGTTCGCATTCGGACAAGTTCCGGAGGCACTATAAAATACGAAATCTTTCGAATAACACAAACTTGTGTTTTGTCTTCATGGCTCCTTTAACTCTCATTTAGCGATCCTTGGGATACTGGACAAGTTCCCCACCACCTGAAAATGACAATCATCCACCCCATCCTAAAACCTGGCAAGGATTCTTGAAAACCCGAGACTCTCCGGCCCATCGCACTAACTCCTATTATTTGCAAGTTGATTGAATGTCTCATAAACAACCGGCTCCAACACCATCTGGAACACACACGATGGTTCCACCTGGCAGTCAAGAGGCTCAGAGGTGGATTCGGGGCTTCCTAACGCGCCGACCCATTCGCCTTAACCCCAAGGAAGCAACACCGACCATGGCCGAGGAGTTTCCCAAGGTTCAATTCTCGGACCTTTACTCTTCAATCTGGCGCCGTCAATCGTGAAGCCCGAACCGTTGAAATAGACTCAGCGACCCGTTTCGCCTTCTATGCTGATGATATAGTTGTGTGGACCGAGGCTGCTGATTAGTACTAAAAAGAATCTATGCAAGTTGAACTCCAGGCCACTGCCTTCAGCTTGGAGCGCTAGCTTACCCGATTCCGGCTGCAATTATCCCTCAACAAGACCAAATTTCTCAGCGTCGACGGCAAGCGTTCAAGCAGCCCTGACCAAACCATCCACCTCAATATCGCCAATAGGATTTTTGAATCAAGAAATGGTGCTATCAAATTACTCAGCCTCTAGATTAACCGCTGCAATAGCCCCACTACAGGGATCCGTCACCCTCAGACAACTTGGCGCTCCGCCTTTCGCCCTCATAACCTGTCGATCCAATTAATACGGTGGCTCACACCAGGACGCTTGTCTCAAGCTTCCCGTATATGACGGACGGACTTCCCGTATATGAATTCGGTCCCCGGCATCTCAGTGAACTCACCATATTTTACAAATACCTTATTCGTACCATAACACGCCACACTAGGACGGACGTACTGGAGCAGGCAGTACCACTTCCTCCTCTCACCAGCCTTGTCGACGAAATCAAGCTGCGTTTCAGAAGCACCTCGAATGCATGCCGCAGGTGCAAGCTGTTCCTAAACGGGACACCTTAAACAGAAATTTACACTCTGCAATCTTTCCTAAATCTATCCCACCTCGGGAGAG
>NW_027526295.1:287027208-287149708 GCF_048455015.1 Haemaphysalis longicornis | reverse complement strand
CGGCGGACTTACTGATAATTTTGCTTCACAAAACCTGGCTCTGTACAAAAAGTATTGCTTTTCTCTTGGGTAATTCCCGTGCCTTTAGACTAGATCGACCTTCTCGAGGCGGTGGCTTGCTGATTTTGGTTTCAACAAAATTAGCTCATATGTCAAAAGGGCCCTTTCCGATTTGGTTCTCAGTCTGTGGAATTTTAGTGTTGGAAATTGGGCTTCCAGCTGGTTGTCTTCTTCCTCACGGGCCAACGTTTTGCTTTCTGAGTGGTGTTTTAAATACAGAACCACTTGATTCTGCTCATGTATTCGGCTGTTCCTCTCGTGGTTTTCGCGGTTGTCTAATTCTCACCGTGTTGGTTGAGTCTCCAGAATGGATTCGTGCGGGAATTCGCTTGTTAGGCTGGATTAGAATGGATTTAACATGCATAAAGTCTAATTCCCCTGCCTAGAACAAGGGACTAATGCCAACCATGTCGGATTTAACTATTTCTTCTCGTGATGTTTCAGATCCTTCCCTCCATTGCCGACAGCCATCCGCCGAGGGCAGAGTTCGTCCTTGGCGACCAACAGGTCGTGCTCTGGGCCCCTTCACCCTGACCCTGCCACGAATGAAGCGGCTCGCTCGTCGAGTTGAAATTCCGAGTGCTGGCGGAGAGCTTACGCGCTTTGTCAGCGAATCAGCGCCGATGCTTTCTAGGCCTTCAGCTTCGCGGCACGCTGGACAGGTACGGCCAAAGGACGCTTCAAGTTACAAACACGACGGCGGTTGGAGTATTCACGTTGGTGCATGCGTATAACTTATAGGCCGATCTGGGCTGGTCAGTATGTTGTCCCATGCACTGATGAGGAGGATCCGTGCTTATCGGTGTACGATTGGTACGTTCCGTGCCAGAAATCGCGGGGCGCACTGCGAGTTCAGCGAAGCTGACAAACAGGAGGGTTGCATTTAGGACCACGTGACTGGCAACACCGTCCAGCGATTCCTCTGGTCTGCCGTCAGAGCGCGGCGTAGGCGGTTGCGCATGTGGGCCACAATCTATACAAAGCCCGTCTCGCCTGTCGCGACCCGAGCACAGGTGAAGGACCGCCTGGGACCCAGGCGAAGGACCGGGCACAGGCGAAGGACCGCCCCCGATATACGCAAAACAGCTGAACTCGTAAAGTTGGCTGGGTAGAAAACTTGTTGATGAAAACACGTCTTATTTTCGCCCCCACGTGGAGCTTTTTCAAGTGCAGTGCGAACGAGGCTGCGCAGCACCCTAATCGCTTTGTTAACAGAAACGCGTAAGCAAAACTCGGGGCGTATTTCACTGGCAGGCAGATTTGGAGGCGCGACCAACGACCGGTCGACGACAAGGCCGCTCACCGGCACGCGTGTCCGGTGCTCGCGTCGTCGAGAAACGCGGCCCTGGACGGCTCCCACTTGCGCCTCGTCGTCGTCCACTGCGTGTTCCTTCTCGCGGCGGCGGTGGCGGTGGCGGCGTCTCCATGGCGGTCACCGTGCGACGCAGGATAACGAGCGCCAGCAGCAGCAGCAGCAGCAGCGACGGCGCTTTGATAAGCACGACGCCCGCTCGTGCTCTGCTGCTGGCTGCGGCGCGGATTCCGCACACTCGGCGCAAAATGAGTGCTCTTCGCTGCAGCGCCGGCCGCTGCCTTGAGTGCAAAAGAGCCCTCGGATGGAATAAACACGACAAGACGAGACATCCTGCTGCTACTGCAAAACAATGTCAAATCCCCCCTTTCACACTTAGGCAGTTTTACGCGTCAAAGCTGCGCTTTGGCTGTGAGGCGCGTCGAGGAAAGCCCCGGCCTGATTTTGTGCGGCCGGAAATTTTTAAGACCGCCGAGATCTCGACACCCCCATTCGCCTCCATCAGAAAAACGCCCGCCGCGTCGGGGTTTGAACCGATGTCCTTGGGCTCAGCATCGCCGTGCCTACGATTGAGGCACTTTTTTCATTACTTCGTGACAGCCACCGAGGCAGGTTGCAGATGAGTCTCCTTTCGTGAACTAGGCCCAAATGGATATCCCGTTGCAACGAGAATCGCCGGCATCGTTTGGAACCATTGCCAAACGGCACATGTTGCATCGCTGCAAAATGTTGTGATTAATAGAGCCCGTAGCTCTTTCCTAGCGTATAACCTGTGCGTATAAAAAGAAGTCAAACTTGAGTAAAAATCGACCATGGCGCAACGCATAGGCCTATGCCCGTTACATTAGACAATGTGTATTTGGTTGAGTATACTAGTCTGCCATCTCGATAACACACAGCAAATGCGCTCGTTTGCCGCATAACCACCAAATGTGTTTTGAACGCCCAAAAACGATAGCTTTTCGTTTCCACGGAATCCGGACGCAATTACCCAAAAACGATAGCTTTTCGTTTCCACGGAATCCGGAGGCAATCAGGAACCCAGTTTTCCGGGCTCCGGTCGGTTTAGCAGGGCTATGGTAAAGTTCACGAAGATGGGGCCGATGGATTGGTGGGCTAGAGGCGTGGTTGGCGCGATGCGAAGTGATAACTTTATTTACACTGCATTACCGAGTACATGAGCAATAAAAAATGCCCCCTACAGGCGGTTCACTGGCGAAGCTGTAACGTGCGGCCGGTGTGTACACGTGCGCGCTGTTTGTGGTTAATTAAAATAATTCTCATTAGACGTTACGTGTTGTTTGTGGTACAGTAGACTCTCGATAAACGGAACTTCAAGGGACCTAAAAAATTGGTTCCGTTTAACAAAAGTTCCGTTTACTGAGATAGATGTGTGAAAATGCAAATTTATGCGCGTACACATTCTGAATACCTATTCATGGAACTCTGAGCACTAGAAGGTGAATGTAGCTGATAGTTTTTCAGAAAGCAAGAAAACTACAAGAGGCTTAGGCGGAGCATTCACAAAGTTGGCTTGTCAACAATGAGTCGCTGTGCACTACAATACGCATCAATTATTTTTGTTTGAGTCCTTGCAACTGCATCTTCACGGGGTCTAGAGGCCCGCTTCGCGAGTGTTTACGAAACACCGAATTGAGAAGACGGCAATGTGCTAATGAAGTGCGAATAGCTCCACTGTGGCACGAACGAGGCGACAGGAGCTGAGCCCTGTGGCACCGAACGACGGGAACAAAAACTGCGACGTTGCATTCCTTGCGCTAACACGGCTGAACACACTTACGAGACGAGGCTTGTGAGTCCAACGAGGCTAAAAAAGGCACGGAGTAAGGAAAACAAAAACGAGAACGAAACAGCCGGAACCGTAAAAAGCTGATTCTCATGCCAATGGGTTTCACAAGGAGTTCCATTCCTGGCTCCGTTTCCACGGTGACGCGGAAATTTTAGTTCCGATTACCGAGAGTATTTTTACGTTATCTAAATACAAAAACCAACCAACTTGCACGCTAATGTTCCGTTTAAGCGGAATTTCCGCTTAAGCGATTTCTGTTTATCGAGATTCTACTGTGTCTTCTTCCGTTTCAGTTCCTGCTCGCGTAGTCGCCCCTTGCACCGTGCCCGCTCCTGGGGAGTACGTACGACGCCTGGCCTGCAAATTTCTAAGCGATTCACCTGCGGCCGGTGCTTGCCACTGACGCGTGGACGCTGCTCCGCCCCTGGCTGCCGTTGTCGTCCGAGCGGTGCTTCGCGCAGTCCCTTTTTGGGTCCTTCCGATGCGTCGTTCCCACTTACAGCGTCAGTGCTTGCGAGAGTGTGGCTATGCGTCGTCTATAAACCCAGCCAATCTCTCTCCCGTTGCTCCTGACTCCTCTGCAACCTGATTTTTTTTCTCGCTTATATGCAGGGGTTGTGCAGAGCAGTTTTCTGCGTACACGGGATGGCTGGATTTTTCTTTCGCAAGCCATATGAAGATTAAATTTAGTAAAATTCAAACTGCAGACTCTATGTCCGACTGCACTTAGAGACATCTTAGAGACTTAGAGGGCTATCGTGCCGCCGAGGGATTTGGCCGCTGTGCAGCCGCACTTTTAAAAGTCCGGCGCGAGCCCGCAAACTGCGAGCGTAACTCGGGAGCACATATGGAACCCACTTACCAATATCGGACGAGACCCCGCACGAATTAAGATTCCAGGATCGCGGTCGATCGAGGGAGAGCGTAAACATTTATTTCTGAAACAGGGGGAGGGGAAAGGAGGGTGTTAGAGAAAACGGGAAAGGGCGGCCATTCTATCCCGGTAGGCCAGTGCAGCCTGCTCCTTGAGCTGGCCGTTGCGCAGCGCGCACTCTCACTGCTCGTAGGTTGCATGGGTGGGGCGTTAGAAGGGCCCTGCCGTGCCGAGTGGGGTGTTGTTAAAGGCGAACTGCACTCAACATTTCAACCTCTTGAAAACAGTATTTCCGTGTGCTCTGCCTATCAGGCTGAAAGATACAAAATATGAGAGCTAAAATACGTGTACCCAGTACGCAAACAACCATAAAAAATAAGAGATTTTGAAGCTAGAATTGAGAAGACCGTGGCCATTGCTGCCAGGCTATATCCTGCCGGAGGAGGAGGAGGAGTGACACTTTATTTTTGATCAGAATAAAAGAGAGTTAGGGCCTGTGGCCCTCCGCACAGGTGCAGTCCCTATTCCGGGACCCAATTGGTCAAGGCCGCCACTCTCGCCCGTCGAACTAGAGCCTTTTGAGACTCCAGCCCCGAGCGATTGAGCAGGGCTGCCTCCCATGCCTCTCTGGTAGGGGAAGGATTGGGGGATAACGCAGGGTTGCGCTGGCATGCCCACACCATGTGGAAGGTGTCGGACACCTCCCCACAGTGCAGACACCGCCCATCTGTTTTAGGGTCGAAATGCTTTGCTACTGCAGGGCACATAAATGTGTTCGTCTGCAGGCGCCGCAGTATTCGCTCATCGGCCTTGCTCAGACCCTTTGCAGGGGCTGGGTAAAGCCAGCGGTTATCGCAGTAATGTTTTGCGATTTCTCTAAACCGCAGAAGTGGTTTGCTAATCTCCGAGCCGGGAGAGCATGGGTGAGGCTCCCGGTTGGTAAGCGCTCGGGCAGCCGCGTGCGCGGCCTCGTTACCTCTCAGACCCTGATGCCCCGGAGACCACACAATTTCTTTAGGTGCGGGGTCTACGAACCGCACCACTCGTTTTAAAATGTTGTAGGCCAAGGGTTGTACCGTGCCCGCTAAACAGCTTTCACAGGTTCGGCGAGAGTCCGTGATTATTGTTCTTGACTTCGGCGAACGAGCGGCCGCACGCAGCCGGCGGGCGGAGCAAACCTGCGCGCAACGCTTCGCTCTCGCAACGGCCCTAGGAGAAGCGCGACCAGCGGAGCTTGGCCGGTTCTCCTTCTGGCCAGAGGGAAAAGCACCCGGTGGGTTGCAATGTCACTTCCTGTTTCATAGCCCCGCGATCAGCCGCCAGGTGCAGCGTCGCCTGCGACGGAGCTATTTTGAACGTTTCTAAATAATTAACGACGTATTTACGGGGCTACCAGTCATGCTGCAGTTGGTAGTGTATACTGACTGTACTTTCAAAGTAAATTTGGCCGAGGTGCAATTTTAGTGCACTTGGCTTTTAATGGGGAGTGGCAGTGCCTGCAGTTTTGGGAGTAGGTGGTCGGACATAGGTGGTGTATAGGCGGCGCCAGATCGGTGCGCCCGCGATGGGAAGGGAGGGGTGAAGTGGTGGGCAGAGGCGGCGGGACTGACGGTAGTGGGCAGGTACATCGACGGAGGTGGGGGCAAAGGTTGGAGCGTAGGGGTGTCCGGGGGTGGTGGGTGGTTCATTCCCTCCGGGAATGCGTGGTAGGCTAAGGCGCGGGCAGCGCACATGAGCCACCTCATTCCTGGGAAGAGATGGATGCCCTGGGATCCATATCGCAGGTCATTGGGTGGAGATGGAAATGGGGAAGTTGGTGATACGAATTCCCAGGTAACTATTTTTTTTTTTGCCGTAACACTTGCTGCAAAGGTGTTGACAGTAATAAAGGCGCTACTATTTCTTTCTAACAGAGGTCTCATGCCGGATCCGTTAGCGTATGGGAAAAATCACCGAATATGAACATTCTGTAATTTATTCCGATATGCCTATTAGATGTCCTGCTTAAACCCTCCCTCTACCGGGTACCCTCCTCGCCCAATAGAAGTTCCAGTAATAGCCCTCCCGTGGAAGTTTCTTTTCTCGGGCTGTGTTTCAATGCCGCTGGCGTGCTTGGCTACACCTGGAAGCCCATAAAGTTTCTTGGCAGAGGGTGCAACCCGGACCGAAAGCTATCCGTTTTATTCTATCCGTGAGGCTGGAAAGCGGGATATTGTCTGTCTGGCATTGCTCCTGCAGAACCAAACGACGATACATGAAAAGCAGATAACACGTCGAGCCAGATACACCCGTGTAATATTTTGCTGGTGTTATAATCGAAGTCATGGATTCAAAATCGGCATTGGACAGAATACGAAGACTTCGTATTCCATCGTTTACGTTTTACTTAGTGATGTCAGTGCTTCCGCTATACGCAAACAAATGTAAATTTAATACTGTTACATGTATGGAGCATCCCATTAGGATCAAAGGTCGATATGTAATATCCATGCGGTTCAGTCAGTAGTTACGCCTTCGCATGCAAGTGCAGGTGCACTCACGTGAAGGAAATGCCCCGCGCGGAAACATCGCGCAACGTCTGATTTATTTGCAGACGACACCTCCTCTTTTATGAAGTTCAAAATACAGATTACGTTTTGTTTTCTTGTACGACATGCAGATTTTGAGAAAGTTGTGCCCGTAGGCAGGCTGTACAAGCGTTTCTTTAGTTGGTGTCACGCCCATACGGTCTTTATTTGCCTTAACATGTGCGCGTTCAGCCGAATAGATCCTACTTCATTCACCTGCACTGTGTGGCAGAATTACTGTGTAATCTCGTTCTTCGTTTTAAACCCAAAATGCGCGACTCATATGCTTCATCCGCGCCGCAAAGAGAGGAGCGCGCCCAAGCCAGGAACGTACTGGCTTGCGGAGACCAACCCAGTTTTGCGCGTATCCGCCGGAGGTGACGTTGGGATTCGTGGGCTCCCTGTCGCCCTCTGGGTGTTGTGCGGTGCCTATAAATGCACAACGGGAGGACGCGTACCGTCGAAATGAAGTTGGGAAGCCCAGAATACGGCGCTATACTCTATACGGCTCGTGATCCCGGATGGCACGATTCGGCAGCTGTGTGCCTCCCGGAGTACCTGTCGAAGGGAGCTTACTCATTGGATAAGGTGAGTCAGCTGGGATACTGTTGTCCGGATTTTGGGGAGAAAGGCTGCCCCCGAGCAAGGGTGATGGTATTGCACGCCGAGGATGCGTTGAGTTCTGACCGTTGGTATGGGCTGGGCGTCGATGGTAACTGTTGGGTCGGGGCTGGGCTGTGGGCGGCGCCCTCTAGTTCTGTCGCGTAGTATTCGAAGAGAGGATTTGGCGGGTGTACAGCAGAGCCCGCAGTTCCGTAAAGGCCCAACCACATGCACGCGTAAAATCGACGGACTCGCTCAACGACGTACGCCTGCGGCGACACACGCCGCTGCCTTAACGCCGACCGACGACGTCGGAGAGGGCGAGAAACCTCATATCGACGCAACGCGCGCGTGAACCAATGCGCCGCGCATGTGGCTTGACTACTCTGTACTCAGCGTTGTGGCGACCAGTTCAACTGCATTTTAACTCAAATGAAACAAATAATGCCTATTCTAACAAAATTGAGTATATTTAATGCAGAAACAACTAAAACAGTTCTTGGGACATTAAAAAACGTTAAGAATTAGTACGCATACTTGACAGGCACAAAACCCTCCGCTACATTTGGCGTAAACTGCCTTGCTCCCATAGTTGCTCGTTGCTTCGCGTGTTTTGTCCGGTTGTTTGGTCTCCGTATTTTACAAATTACTTCGTTTTATTGATAATTAATAGAAAAGTTAGCTTATTTATCAATTCGCTGACTTGTTATGCGACCTGACCGCCGATAACATCACCGCCAGAGGTCTACGTCAACACCGTGCGCCCAAAAGTTTGCGTCGATGTCTGGCGGGCTCCCACTTGGGTGTAACAAGCGCGTAGCAATACATTCGGCGTACGCCGCGAGTACGGCGGTTCCTTACGCGCTTACGCCGGCTTACGTCGTTGCGCGAGTACGTCGGTTTTACGCGTGCATGTGGTTGGGCCTTAAGTAGTGGGTGATAGCGTCTGTGGCTTCTTGCAGCCGGTCTTGCTGGTAACTATAGGAGAGCCCTTGCGAATACAGAGAGTAATATGCATGAGAGACGTCTGATATTGAGGATAGCAGTGGTAAGAGACCTCCTAGGGCAATAATAAAGATTAACGGTGATATAACAGAGCCTTGTGGAGTGCCCTGCGCTGATGTGTGAAAGCGGTCTGTCTTGTTAGAGCCGAGGCTCAGAAGAGCAGCGCGGTTTGCAAGGAACGCTCTTGCTTTGTTGTGCGTTGCCGCGCTACATCCGGTTTGTTGGAGCTCAGTTAAAATCGCTGAGTGAGGCACGCTATCAAAGGCCGCTTTTATGTCTAGTGCTAGAATGGAGCTTCGGTGTTCTTGCTCAGTTTGTGGATGACTTCTTTTATTTGGAGGTGTATGTCCTGGTCCGAGAGCTTGGCCTGGAACCCGAACATTGTGTGGGGGAGCTGGGCAGTGCTTTCAGGGTGGGCCGTCAGCCAATGGGTGACGAGGTATTCCAATAGCTTGCCAATTCATGAGGTCAGGGCGATGGTCTGGAGATTGTCTATGTGGATTAGCTTGCTGGGGTTTGTTAGAAGGCTGATATCCGCATGGCGCCATTGTGCTGGTAATTAGCCGCGGTTCCCATGGTCATTGTAGCATTTGAGAAGGGCCTCGAGGTGTTCATCGCCGAGGTTTCGTATAGGAATTTGCCGTCAGCCAATGGGTGACGAGGTATTCCAATAGCTTGCCAATTCATGAGGTCAGGGCGATGGTCTGGAGATTGTCTATGTGGATTAGCTTGCTGGGTTTTGTTAGAAGGCTGATATCAGCATGGCGCCATTGTGCTGATAATTAGCCGCGGTTCCAATGGTCATTGTAGCATTTGAGAAGGGCCTCGAGGTGTTCATCGCCGAGGTTTCGTATAGGAATTTGCAGGTGACTTAATCATGTCCCGGTTTGGTATTGCGAGTGAGTTTGACGAGGGCTTGAAGGAGTTCCGTGCTGGTAAAAGGTACATCGACGTCTGGATTGGGGGCCCCTTGGTAATCCGGGTGATGGGGTGTCGTGACGGGTGTTGGGAAGAGTACACAACAAACTTTTTACACCCTGATCGCCTAAACAATGTGTCGAATAATCGCAAAACGTGGGGGGAAGTCATTACGCCCTTTTTTTAGGTTCCGACACTGTAATTTGTTCCTTTACACCCTCTTGTGTGGAAAAAAGGGCATTGACCAACTGCAACACCCTCAGTTTTCTGTAGGGTGCGGAATTGTGTGAAATGGATGTTAGGTTGCAAAAAAGAATTTGCAGGAGTTCAGAAAATTGTCTGCTAATGCCTAGCCTTCTTATGCAGCTTGTCTAGAGTGTGAGTTTTTTACTGCCATTTTATCGTTTTTTTATCTGTTCGACCACTCAACTCAATTTACTTTGTTATAACGATTACAGGTGTTACTGCCACCTGTATTTCTGCATATCTGCATTTCTGTGTAAATGAAGGGCGTTAGTTACATAGTTCGCCATATGCCCTATTTCCTGTATTTATTAAAATTTTTGGTTTACCAAAATTTGGTTGAACCTTTATCTCTGTTTACGTAGATATACAGATTAGACGTAAAACTTCAGCGACATCTGCATTTTTGTGGAGATGCAGGCGTCGCTACACGGTTCGCCATTCCTGCTTCATTTTTACATTTTTCTTATTTTCTGGTTCATCAAAATTCGATTCGACCAATTAGCTCATTTACGCTGTTATAACGATTAACATTTACACTGTTATAACGACTGGGCAAATTGGCGGCCCCAGCATGCGGATCACCCAGAATCCTTTCCTGTTTCTCGTACAGGTCGCCTCGCTTCCGTCGTCCACACTCGCTGGATGCTCGAGCTGCTGCATTCCAACGAATGCTGCGCACATATGCGATGCCCCTATCAGCTTCATGCCTGATGTCCGGATTTCGTCCCGATGGAACAGCCTGCCTCATCACTCGGTGACCGCATGCGGTGTTTGCTGCTACCCGGACCGGCAGGCGGAGACACCATGCTATGCGGCTATAAGAACAAGCCCGACAGACTGCTCGGCCACTGGGCAAATTGGCGGCACCAGCATGCGGATCACCATGCGCACCAGCATGCGGCACCAGCATGCGGACCCAGAATACTTTCCTGTTTCTCGTACAGGTAGGAAAACGTTATGAAAAATGTATCCGTTCAGATGATCCGTTTCTTTTGGTGCTGCCCTGCCCATGGTTGTTTTGTCTGCTTTGTTGCATTCAGAGCATATCAAGAAAGTTGCTCTTACTAAGTGGTGATATTGAAACCAACCGGGTCCTGACTTACAGGAAATATATAGGCAGGTTTGTGCTATTGCTACAGACATCAAAGAGATCAAGGAGAAGCGGCTATCTGACATCGATAAGAAATTAGATGCTTTATCCGCCCTTGAAGCTAAAGTGACCACCTGCCAGGACCAGCTTTGCTCGATGAATAAATTAATCGTCGTCCTTGAAAACAAGATTGACCAGCACGAAAATCAGAGAAGGCGGTCTAACTTAATCATGTACGGTCTTGCTGAAGCAGAAAATGAGACAAGCGAAACGCTTGAACAACAGGTAAACAACGAAATGATCCAGAGCATCATGGAACTGAAGGAACCCATCGCTATTTAACGTATACATGGGTTGGGCAGACCAGAAGCAGGTAAAATTCGGCCAGTAATATTTAAGCTGCTCGATTGCAGGGACAAATCACTAATATTAAAGAACGGGTTCAAAGTGAAAGACATGGTACTCTCTCTAGGCGAAGACTTCTTTCGTAGGATCCGTGAGGTTAGAAAACATCTGTGGCAAAGATAAAAAATACACTGTGATAAAGGCGAGAAGACGTACATGGCTTTTGATAAGCTGTACATTGACGGTCAAACGTACGTCTGGGACAACGAAGCAGGATATACAAAAACAATTAAAAAAAACAGTGCTGCAAACGAAACTAGCTCGTCCCATGGCAAGAAGTCAGACTAATCCACCAAAGGGAAAAAAGTCTTCCTAAATCAGTCTACCCTTCCCACAGAGAATGCGGGATTGAAAAGTGCTCCCCTTCTTATCGACCGTAAACATAGCCTAAGTAATAAAGGTTTAAGATTAGTTAATATAAATGCCCGGAGTGTCTGTAACAAAACTTATCTCTTGGAAATAGCCTTGCTGCAACTCGACCCCCATATCACGGTTCTTACAGAGACATCGCTGCGTCCCGATATAAGTGATGATGATGTATTCCCTCCCTTACACACTGTATTTCGGAAAGACAGGACTTCAAGGAGTGGCGGAGTAGCTGTCCTTGTCAAACCATCACTCCAGGCCACAATCATTAACGATTTTTAGGATATTGAGTGTATTTGCATCAGGGTATCCGCTTGGAGCCATAATTTTATTTTATATGCACTTTATAGACCTCCTGATATCGATACTTCCATCGAAGTGTTAAAACATCATATGTCCCACTTCAGGAAGGGCAAAATTCTGTTAGTAGGTGATTTTAATCTGCCCGGAGTTAACTGGGAACGTTTTGTAACAGGCCCCTCAAACAAGATTGCTACTGAAACTATTTTTGATATCATGCTTACGCACAAACTCAAGCAAGTTGTTGATAAACCGACCAGAACGCAAGAGTCAACTAGTAAGCTTTTGGATGTAGTGTTTCTCAATCGCGAATATGAGGACTACGCAGTTTCTGTGGATCAAGGACTATCCGATCATTCCCTGGTTATCATTTCAATTCCCCTATCAAAGATTTCTAGTTGGAAAAAGTCATCACTACGTACCATCAAAAACTATTCGAGAGCCGACGACTTAGCTGTGATTGACTACATGGAAACATGCTTTGCTGCGTTTAGAAATAATGATGTCTGCACGTTATGGGAACATTTTAAAGCCATCTGCGTACACTGTATTGGTAAATTCATCCCAAATAAGCAAAAGAAGATTAATAAACAAACACCTTGGATGACACGTGACATAACCCACCTTAAAAGAAAATTGAAATGGTTACGGAAGATTCATGCGCATTCTGGTGTTATGAACGACGTCAAGGCCAGCCTAGCCCAGGCCGTTCGTAAGTCGAAAGACCGTTATTTTAAAGTAGTTCTGCCTGAATTGATAAGGACTGACCCAAACAAATTTTGGTAGTTTCTCGGCGAAAAAAGGAAACCTATCACTGAGATAAAAATTGATGGTTCAATTGTGACAGACCAGAAAATTATTGCTGATAATTTCAATTTGTACTTTCAAAGCGTATTTTCTTGTACCGGTTCTTGTGACAACGTTAATCAAGGGTTTGATCCACATGAAACCGTTTTTATATCCTGTCCTGGTGAACTGTCTATGCTGTTAAAACTCAAAACCAATGCGTCTTGTGGTCCCGATGGCATACCTATAGTCTTTCTCCAACGATACGCTGAACATATTGCAAAATTTCTTGTGATCATTTTTCGCTCCTCTTTGTTGGCGTCCACACTATGTATACCACCGGACTGGAAGGCCGCCCGCGTCACTCCCGTATTTAAAAAAGGTGACCGCTTGTCACCTCAAAATTATCGCCCCATTTCTATAACATCTTCATGCTGCAAGCTAATCGAAGATATAATAGCAAACCAACTCTTCAACTTTTTAAGTGAACACTCAATCCTATCTGATAAACAACATTGCTTTAGGGATATTCCACAGTTACGCAATTAGTTACGGTCATTCACACTTTTGCCTTAAAATTTGATAACAGTGGTCAAATTGATGCAATATTTCTAGATTTCAGTAAGGCTTTCGTTAGGGTTCCACATGATAAACTAATATTAAAACTTCAACGCATTGGCCTTCCAGCCGTTTTGGTAAATTGGATCGCGGATTACTTGAGTAACCGGGAACAATATGTTTCCATAAAGGATCACCAATTAGCATCTCTTCATGTTACATCTGGTGTACCCAAGGAAGTGTCTTGGGTCCAATACTGTTCCTTGTCTACATCAATGACATCGTCAATATTATTGATTCTAGTGTGCAGATTAGACTATTTGCTGACGACTGTGTTCTATTCAGAAAAATTAACTGTCCTGGTGATTAACCGAACTTGATAATAACCTTGCAAATATTTCAAAATGGTGTAGTATGTGGGGAATGATGCTAAATACTGATAAATGTGTCTATATGCAGCTTACCCGTAAGAAACGTCCATTAAAACATGCATACAAATTAGAAAGGGATTCTTGAAAACAGTTAACCAGCTACAAATACTTAGGACTAACGATTACTAACACCGTCTCTTGGAACTTGCACATTGAATACATATGTTCAGCCGCTCTTCGTAAACTTGGTTTCTTAAGACATAAACTGCGCAATTCTCCCTCAAAAGTAAAACTCATGTGCTATTTATCATATATAAGGCCTAAACTAGAATACGCCAGTGTCGTATGGGACCCGCACACGAAAGTTAATAAACTTGAACGAATACAAAGGAAGGCAATTCGATTTATCTACTCCAAATACTCACGGACCGCTTCCCCAACCCAGCTAATGTTTGATAACGGCATCCACACGCTTGAATCACGCAGGCGTGATTTGCGGCTTGATTTTCTTTTTTTGTTGCTGAACCGCAAACTGTCGGTAGACCCATCCCCGTACTTATCTTGTCTTCCAACCAAGCCAACTCGGCACTTCCATTCTCACTTACTAACCCCGTTTTTTGCCATAACTGATACGTTTATGTATTTTAGATGCGACGCTGAGAGCATCTCTTGCTCTCAGCTTTGTCCCTCCTGCGTCGCGGCGTCCGTTGTCCGCGCTGCTGCGCCTCTCCTCCCCTCTCCGCGATAGCGCACACTCTCACCTAAACACCTGCGGCGCGCGGCGTAGCGCGACGGTTGGCGGCGCTGCACTGGGCGGAGCGCGCGCTGTGCGCATGTGCAACGCCCTCTCTCTCCGCGGTCTCCTCTCCTTCGGCGCTGCGCATATAACCGGTGTGCCGCGCTCCGGCGGCCTTTCGGTCGACGGTCGCTCTCCGCTTGCGCTTGTACTCTGGAACCCCCTCAGCGTCACATCACACCAGGGTTCCCGCGAGGGGAGGTGGGCGTAATTTTTCGTTTTTACCTCGGACCGTGTCTGACTGGAACACGTTAAGCGAACCGTATTCTGCACACATTCCTTAGAGTAATTGCATTTCTTGTTGCCCTTGAGTTGTTATTTTTCTTGTACCTGTATATCTACCAAATGCCCGTCCTGCTTGGACCTGCTGTGGTCTGCAGTATGTATGAAATAAATAAATAAATAAATAAATAAATAAATAAATAAATAAAGTTCGAACTTCCGCCAAATCTGCATTTTTCTGGAAATGCTGAAAGTTACACGGTTCGCCATTTTCGTTATTTGTTCTATTTTTCTTATTTTTTGGTTTATCAAAATTATGTTCTACCAATTACCTCTATTACGCTATTATAACGATTAAGGGTGGAACTTCGCCAAATCTGCCTTATACAGGGCGTTAAGCGGTCCGCCATTTTCGCTATTTTTATTCATTTTCGTCATTTTTTTTCAAATTCTGTAGTACCAATCATCGCTATTTCAGCTATTATAACGATCAAAGATGGAGCCTCCGCGAAGTCTGCATTGTTGCGGAAATGCAGGGTGTTACACAGGTCGCCATTTTCACTAGCTTTCATATTTTCTTATTTCATGGTTTCTTCAAAATTCTGTTCTCCGACTACCTTCATTTTCGCTATTACAACGCTATTTCGCTATTTCGATATTAAAGGTGGAACTTCCGCGAAATCTGCATTTTGGAGGAAATGCAGCGCCTTCACGGTTCGCCGTTTTCGATAATTTTTATATTTTTCTCATTTTTTGGTTTTTTCATAACTATGTTCAACCAATCATCTCCATTTCAGCTATTATAGCGATTATGGGTGGAACTTCCGCGAAATATGCGTTATTGTGGCAATGCTGGTCGTTACATGGTCCTGGCTGTGGGGGTACTCGCCCAAAAATGCCACGCATCAAAAACAGCGGAGCTGCGGGTCGACCCAGCTCCTTCCGGTGTTGCTAAGTGCTGCGCTGTTCTTGCTAGGCTAGGCTGAGGGTGGAGGGGTGAGACCAGGGTTCCCCCGCATTGACGACGGATCCCAGGGGGAAGGAAGCTGGGTCGACCACCGGCTCCGCCGTTTCTCCAGTTTTGCACCACTAGTGCAGGCTGCGCCTGTTTTCTTTTGCGTCTTAGCACCCCAAAAAGACTTCCACCTTTGAAATGGTGTAGCAAGAGGAGCGCGTACGCATGCGCCCCTTCTGCTAACGCTCGAGCAGGCGTAGAAGCCGGCTTCAATGTTATAATTTCCTGTCTGCGGTGGTGTATCCTTTGCAGGCGGCGCAGTTTTTTTCTTGGTATATTTTGCTACGCCACCGAACCAAGCTCAAGCATAAACAGGTCCGCTGGTAATAATTATGACACTTAATATTATGGCACTTCACAAAACATCTCCCGCTCGTCGAAATTGTTCAAGTCCACCCTTCTAAACTGGTCGGAAATACCTGCAAAGTAGGTGGTCTTTTAAACCCTTTTTCTTAGTTGGAGGTCTTTTACAACCCTTTTTTTTAGTTTCTAGCACCTTAATTCGTAGCATTACACCGATGTGGCAAAAATGGTGTTGAAATAATGAACACCCGTCTTGGTGGGTGTCAAAAAGGTGTGGAATAGGTGTTTGGTATTTAATAAATTGGCATGAATATTGAGCATAATAACCACCTCAAGGTAAAGAGTTTTTGCAAATCAGCATGCTGAATAGTATATGTTCCCATAAAAATGCATAATTCCAAAATTAGTGCTAAAAATCCGATTTTTGCGAAAAGCCCACGGACTCTATCGGATGACCTTCCTCCGCTGGCTATAAAAGCAACAAGAGCAGATGTATTTTTAAGCATGTGTGTACTTGCTCTCGCAATGCATCCCGTTAACTTTCTTGTTCAATTTATTTGAGGTCGAAGTGTGACTTGTTCGTGTTGAATGCGCCTTATCGTGGTCTGTATGTCATGCTGCGGGCTCAGCCGATCCACATTGTAACTCGCAGCCGTGCTGCCCACACACTTATTTTAGGGTGTTAAGCAACCATACACACTTATTTTTGGATGTCCACACGCACACTATTTTTTCATCCTTACACCCTTTTTCAGCCAAAATACCTTAAAAGATCTCTTCCATTGTACTCTAATTTTACACCCTTTCTACCAAAAAGGGTGTAAAAAAGCTTAGTGTTTGGTTGGCGGAGCACGGAGAGAAGCTGTGCTGTGCGGTGTCTTGATTGGTGGCTGCTATGGAGGCGAATATTGTGCCCATGAGTTTACGGAGAATGTGCACATTTGGTCGTTAGAGACGCCGCAAGTTGATCACAGAAAGAGCGCCAGTTCTCTTGTTGAAGTTCCCTGGCATATCGCAGAGTCAATTCTTTTAATTAAGCTATGCGGCGTTTTCGGCTGCGGTTGTGTCAATTGCGGCGCCAGCGATTCAGGAGGTTTAGTCGTGCTTCCCAGATGTGGTTGAGGGGGTTCTCAGCTGCTAAGAGGCCCTCCGTAAGGTGGATAGTTTTGGAGTGCCGCACTTGTGTGCCGATTATGCTTCGTGCCCAGCGGTCCATGACTTCTGGTGGAGTGGTGTGTGGGAGCGGGTTCATGCGGAAAGCCTCCAAATCTGTAAACTTGGCCACACCTGTGCGGTGTTTGTGATTGGGAGACGTGATATATTTTTTATGACAAGGTGGTCGGTGTCTAATTGCGTGGTCACAGTCGTTCGAAATGGTGTTCGAAGATGACTCTCATGAAGATGAAAAAGTGCCTGGTGACTATCTTTTGGTGAAAGATGACTATCTATCTATTGTGAAAAATGCTGACAAATATGTCGCATATTGGGGCATTTATTCATTGAAACTGTTTGCCTATACAAACGACTAAATCGAGAATCTATTTATTTTTTGTTTGTTTATTTATTTATTTCACATACCCTCGAGCGCCAAGGCATCGTAGAGGGGAGTGCGCTAGTAAAAGAACATTTTTTTTGCTGTGGGATGCAAAACAAGTCAAATGATCAAAATTCTTTCAACTTTGACCAGGCGGCTAAATCTAGGGATAAACAGACACACAGGCGGGCCACAATTTTTGCGATTGAGTAGTCCAAGCGAGACTACCGACTTTAAAACACGTGTGGGTTCGTTCGTGTAGCCATATCTGAAGCCGGGTCTTCAGAGCAGGAGCAAAGTGCATTAACTATCGCACCCTGGCAGAGGGGAACAAGAGTCGGCCCAACGTGACGGCGCGTGAGTAGCACAGGTGCACGCGAGCTGCAGCGATGCTTGGGCAGCGGTCGCGTCAAGTGTGGCCAGTGTACCTGTAGAAGCCATACGCGCCGAAGAAACGAAGCCGCAAAATTGGCGCAACTTGCACGAGTAGCGCAAGGCTGGAGAAACAGGAGAGCTGGGGGTCGGCCCAGCCTCTCCCCACACCGACAGCGGATCCCAGGAGAGAGGGAGCAGCCGGGCTCCAGCAGTGCGAAGCCGTTTTGGACGGCACTGTAAAGCAAGGACCGTTAAAATATGTACAGTACGGGTGGGCATCGGTTAAAAATTTTTCCCCGAATAATCGGCAGGTTTTAATCGGTTAATTTATCGATTGATTGGCTGCGTTGGTTTGTAAAGAAAAATGGGAATGTTTTAATGACAACACTAATAATCAATCAATCAATCCATTAATCAATCAATCAATCAGTTCTTATTCCAGGAGCTGCCGGAGGGCTGCTGGTGCACGAAAAAAAAGAAACAGGCGACGCAAGATGCGTACAAGAAATCCAAATAGCAATAGTTACACTGAACGAACACACACACACACACACACACACACACACACAGAGATATATATATATATATATATATATATATATATATATATATATATATAGACTGAAAAGATAAAAACTCACACAGAGCGCGAAAAAAAATAAGGTTAGTAGAGACAGACAAACGAGAAAGACGTAGAAAATAAAAATAGGTTTACTGACGTTTCAGGGAGAGGACTCCCTTTCTTCGGAGTCCTCTCCCTGAAACGTCAGTAAACCTATTTTTATTTTCTACGTCTTTCTCGTTTGTCTGTCTCTACTAACCTTATATATATATATATATATATATATATATATATATATATATATATATATATATATATATATATAAATTGTAGTGCCTATAGCAATAGGGCTATGCAGACGAATGGTTATTGACGCATGCACACATATTGGCAACAGAAATATACAGATCGAATATTGCAAGTTGCACAAAAACGGAGTAATTCATGATGGCTTCTACATTCAATTAGAAGCGGTCTGGCACGGGTTGTTTGAGCGGGTCCTCCCCCGAACGAACTGGTGTATGTGCACAAACCCCATTGCGATCACCATGAACTGGCCCATGAATTGCATGTTCCAAGAACTGGCCCAGTTATTGACTCTACTGAGAACGACCAGCATTCATTTGTTTATTTTCTCTTACCCTCCCTCCCCATTCCTTTCCCCCATCGTGACCAGTGGTCATCCTTTTCTATTCAAGGTTGTCTCTCTCTCTCTCTACTTTAGATAAACAGCACAAAAGGAGTGTATACATGGGAATGTACGAGAGAATAGAAAAAGCAATAAGAAAGAAGGAAAAAGGTTTGTGTTTTTCTGGCGTGCCACGCCGAAATGAGAGCGTAAAAGTCAGTCGTACATCTTGAATGCAAGATTGAAGAAGCGTCAAGTTTGGCATGAAAAGCTCACGGACATGCTTGCGAATGATAGTCGCGTAATTATTAAATATATCTAAGTAGCCAGAGTATCGGTTGTACAATATTCAGTCAATCAATCAATCAATCAATGTTTATTAGTGTACCTAGGAACAGCCAGAGGACCGTTGTGCGGGCGCACGAGAAAAAAACAAAAACAAAAGGGAACAGGCGACGCAAGACGTGCACGTCTCACACACAAGGGCATCTCACATAAGGCATCTCACATCTCACACACAAAGAAAATACCATTGGTTACACTGACAGACAATTAGCGCTTTGACAAACACACACACACATGTATAATAATAATAATCAATCAATCAATCAATCAATCAATCAATCATGTTTATTTACGTGCCCAGGAACAGCCAGAGGCCTGAGTGCTGGCGCACGGATAGTTACATGAAAAAAAAAATACAAGAAACATATTGGAAGAAACAAATAAGCGACAAGACACACACAAATTGAAGTAGCGAAAATTACAGAAATAAAGCACAGGCGGAGCCTGGGTACAGGTAAAAAAGAAAAAGAATATGCCTTTGTGGCTCAGCTTATTGTAATGAATACACAACAAGCAGAGAACAAAGTTTAACAGTAAGACGACAAAAATAATGACAAGAGTATAGAGACAAATGATAAGACAAGCATGATAAGTAAACAGTTTCAAAAACAGGCAACTATATTGGTTAAACAGAACCACAGAGAAACCAAATTTCAGCAATAAAAAAAAGAAAAACGAACGACAGAGATATCATAGATGTTTAACATACTGTGTTCAACAGCGCAGTACGGTAAATTGTAAAGGAGCTTTGAAAGATGTCAAGGCGTTCAGAGAAGCGGTTGTAGCAATTCTGTATTCTGCGCACAGGAGAATGATTGGAGTTGCGCGCAGCGGTCAAGAAAGGGCGATGCGACCTGGTGGGCCTCTGTGGAACACTAAACTCTAAACAGTTAAGCAGGTCTGCGCAAGAAAGGTCACCATGAACAATTTTGTGAAGAAATGTAAGGTCTGCACGCATACGTCTGCAGGTCAACGAAGGAATGGAAGGAACTATGGGTAAGTCAGAATCAGGACCCGGACTGTGATTGTGATGACGGTGCTTAAATATGGATAAAAACTTCTTCTGCACACGTTCTATTAATTCACTACTAGATTTGGAGATGCCGTTCCAGGCAACAGAAGCATATTCTAACTGTGGTATACATATTGCATTGTATAGCATTAGAAATGGATCTGGAGAAGAGAATTCATTTGTAATCCGACACACATTTCCAAGATTTCGGAGCGCTCGACGGGTGATGAGCCTAATATGAGAAGAAAAAGAGAGGGTACTGTCGAAAAGAACCCCGAGGTCCCTAATCTCCTCAACCCTTTGCAAAGGAGCTCCCGCTATACTGTAGGAAAACAGTAGACGATGGGTTTTCCGGCTGTACGTGACAACCTTTGTTTTAGCTGGATTTAAAATTAGACAGTTTTTGCTGCACCAGAGCGATAATTCCGACACATCCCTCTGCAAGGCACAGCAGTCCTGAAAACTGCTAATGTGCCTATATAGTTTGACATCATCAGCATAGAGAAGAAATGAAGATTTTGTTAACACTGTTGACACATCATTGATAAAAATAGAAAACAATAGTGGACCCAGCACAGAACACTGAGGTACACCACTCGTTGCAGTGTAAACACTAGACCTTTTGAAGTTTACATCTACGTAAAAGGACCGGTCAAGGAGATAGTTGGACAACAAGGCAACAAGACTTGCATCAACACCGGACATAGTAAGCTTGTTAATTAATAATTTATGGTTCACTACATCAAACGCCTTACTGAGGTCAAAATAAATAACATCCAACTGGCCGTTTTCACAAACTGCAGCCGAAGCCTGAGTCATGAAGCTTGCAAGATTTGTAACCGTCGATCGACCCGAGAAAAAGCCGTGCTGATTTGGTATCACAACGTTCTTGACGCAGGCAGCAAGAACGTTGTGCAGAGCTGACTCAAACAGTTTTGAGGCGACACAAAGGAGTGAGATTGGGCGATAGTTGGTAACGGCTGACTTATCACCAGACTTAAATATTGGAAAAATTCGAGCAATCTTCCATGCACGAGGAAATTTGCCGGAAAGCAAACAGTTATTATAAATGGAAGTTAAGACAGGCACAAAAATGTTGCCGTAAGCCTTCACGAGGGCTGCTGGAATTCCGTCTGCACCACAGGAAAATGACGGTTTCATCCGTTTAAGGCTATCATTGACAAGTTTTTCATCGAACATAAGTGTACTAAAATTAGACATATTATTAAACGATAGGCGTTCGTTGTGACCATCTGGCAGTTGAAAGACAGAATGAAAGTACTGAGCAAAGCTCGTGACGACATCCTCAACCTGTTCCCCATCGGAATTAAGCAGGCTAATGTGTTCTTTAGACGCCTTAGAACGGCCGCGTACATACCTCCAGAAGTCAGCCGGTTTCTGAGACGCAGAAGCCTCTAACGACTCTATATAGAGCTGGTGGTCACGCCGGTAGAGGCTTTTACAAAGTGAGCGATACCGACTAAACTCCGCTTTCCACTTGTCAAGCCCAGAACGCTTGGCCTTTTTGTGGGCGCTGTCCTTAAGTTTAAGCGAACTTCGAAGTTCTTTGGAGAACCAATGGGGAAATTTGGAATGAACAGGCTTATAACAAGGGATGTACTTTTCCATGCCACTCCTGACAATTTCGGTAAAACGTCGAACCTGTTCGTCAACATCATTGACATCAAAAACACTAGACCATTCCGCAGATGAATAAAAGTGATAGAGCCCAACATAATCTCCACGCTTGAAAGCATATCGCGGGACTGCACAATCGTCAACACCACCATAGCAATGCTGGGCAGCGACAGAGACAGAGACAATAAGAGGGGGGTGAAACTTGTCGGGGTGTACAAGAGATATTTCGGAGGCACACACTTGTACGTTTTTCAAGTTCGAGAAGCACACATCTAGGACATTACCAGAGAAGTTTTCTACGTGGAAGAACTGCTGCAAGGAGGTGAATGATTGAAAATCTAATAACATGGTGCATTTCTGCGCTGCATAATGGTTTTTATGCTGAAATGAAAGACTGTTCCAGTGAATACCTGGGGTGTTGAAGTCCCCAAGTATAATTAGCTTATGGTTGGAGTGTGAATTGGAAACATTTTCAATAGATGTGAGCTTTAGATTATATTCAGCAGGTAAAATATCCGGGGTTATATAGAATGCACCGATGAGCAGCTTCTCGCCCCTCTTGAGGCCTACCTCAAGCCAGACTGATTCCTCAGTCTCGAGGTCTGCACGCCGCACGCATTGCACTGAGCGATCGATGGCAATGAGAACACCGCCACCCTTTTGCTTAGGCCCAGTTAACTTTCTGTCACTTCTAAAAATTTCATAGGTCGGAGGAAAATAGTCGGAAGATGAGATATCATCGCAAAGCCAAGTTTCAGTAATAACAATAGTAGAAAATTTGGAGCACACAACATTTCTAAGAAATTCGGAGGACTTAGTACGTAGACCCCGAGCATTTTGATAATAGATGTCGAGAGTGCCGTTCTTACTGGTCATTCTCAGAAGTTTCACAGCTGTGCACCATGCCAGGGTGGAGCTTGCCTTGGAACGGCTTGAAGAGGCAGCCCTTTGGCCACATAGACGGGTCGCACAGGCGCCTGAAACACTCTGCGTCAACAGTTACACAAAAAGAAGAATAGGAGTCATGCTTGGTTTTAAGGCGTTTGCACGACAATGGCGTGACTTTCACATTCGACAAGTGGGCCAACAGTTGCCCAGATGTCGTGTTAGCCGACAACTTCGAGACAAAGATGGCCCTGGAGCTCGGCGGTCGGCGCACCACAACCAACTCAGAAGCTTCCGATGCACCAACGCGAGGAGGGCTTCTTTTCGTCACTAAGTTCACCGGCGGGCCATTACTCGCAGTGTCGGACCGTAGAGGCGGAGGCAAAGGGCAGTCCGATGGGGAACTCAAATCACTCAACACCGCACCTGGTTGACCGCTGGAGCGTTCTAAGAATGCCGAAGCGTTCGTCGAGGACAGGAGGGGGCCGCCTTCGCCCGCTGCACCGGCGGCAGCTGCGGCGAACGACGACCTCATGGGGAGACCGGAGTGGGGTGACGTCACCGGTAGCGTGGAACGGCTAGCAGGCTTCGGGGAAGGCGGCGGACGGGCGAGCTCCCCTCGCAGGCAGCGAACCTCCTCACGCAGGGACGCGACGATTGCAGCCTGATGGGCAAGCCCAGCCACATTATCCCGTCGCAGAAGCAGGTTCTCCTCCCGCAGCTCGGTGACAACATCCCCAAGAAAAGAGAGGCTGTCGCAGGCTTCGGACAGGAGATTCTTCAAAGCAGCTACCTCTGCGCGTATGTCCGCCGAAGGGTTGAAGCTTGCTCCGACAGGGGACGCCACTCGTTTGGCCGGGATGTTCGCTGGCTCACCGTCTTCGCTGGTTTGGTCACCGGGGTCGCTAGGCCTAGCGGGTGACGCCGCGGCCACACACAGATTACAGACGAACGGCTGCTCACCGGAGGTCAAACGCTGCAGTTCCTCGTCCGCAAGAACAATGCACTTTCCGTGCGCACGGCGTTTACACGCAGAACATCGAAAAAACTCCTGCCTGCCGAAGAAAGCGAGGCAGCAGAGGAGGCACTTGTCCTTACTGGGCGCCATCATGCGGCGAAAAAAAAAAAATAATAATAATAATCAACCTTTATTTTCGGTGCCCAGGAACAACCCTAGGGTCTTGGTACTGGTACACCATATACAAACATTCCTAAAAACAAACTAAAATCAAGACAACACAACACAGAAAACCATATGTATGACAGGAACAATAAAGTAAAAATAGTTACAGAGATCCCAGAAAGCAAAACAGAAAAAAAATTCACCCCACCTTCCCGAAGGGAATCGTGAGGAAATGCGAATGCAGAGCGAACGGGAGAGTGGGGCGAGCGTCGAGAGGAGAAGCACCGAAGCACCGCGCCTACCCTCGCCTACACTCTCCCACACACGCGGGAGCTCCGGCAAGCTCCCGCGATGCGAGCGCCCTCACACGCCCGAGCGCGCTCCTCCTCTCCACTCACTCGCCGCTGATCCGCCCGCACCACCTGCTCCGGTTGCTAGGGGAGAGGAGGAGCGCGCGCGCTCGCAGCTGTTGCTATGGGAGAGGGGGTGAGAGCGGAGAGATAACACCTGCGGGCGCGTGGACGCCGCACGGCGCCTGACATGGCTCGACTAAGAAATGCATTCGCCTTTAAAAAAAAGGAAGCCCAGTGTTAGAAGCCATGACACTCGGCCAGCAAAACGTTGAAGGCACGGGAAAAATTGGAAATACACAAGCAAATACTCAATGAACATGATGGGGATTGATTATAAAAGTAAAAAGAAGGTCTTGTAACAAAATGTTAGGAATTTTCAAAATGGAAAAACGAAGTTCAGCGTCACAAGCACTGACACTCAAACCTACAGAAATTCACGCAACACAAAAACCAGGAAAAATGAAAAACAAACAAGCAAAAATATTATTTGCGTAAAATAAATACGGCACATAAATTCGGAATGACATAAAGGCACTTAAGCTACAACAGTTTTCAATTCGTTAGAGAACAAAGACAAAGAGCTCTGGAATATATCAAGACGATCGGAATATTCACTATATTATGCACATTGTATTCTGCAGATGGACGAGTGTCGTCTACTTAAAGGAGCACTGACACGAAAATTTTATGTTACACTTTTATTGCTTTTATCGATGCTTAACGGTCTGGCGAACCTGAAACAGCACTTCAGATACTTCAGCGCGCGATATTTAAAGGGGCCCTGAAAGGCATTTTGAGCACACTAAATGAAGTAGCGCAATCGTTAGATTGGGTCGTCAAGGTCATCTGGGCCAAGTATTACTATTTTACGCGCAGCGGAAAGCTCACACTTTTGTTGCAAAGTTTGTCGCTTTTTTCTCACCCTTTCCTTCGTGTTTTTGGACGCCGCCATCTTCACATGTCTACATCATCGATTCCCAGATGTTCGTCATGAGCTAGACATCCTGCTATTGGGCGGCTTTTTCACGCACTTCCGGCAAAGAGATGAGTCGTCTGCTCAGCGGCGACTCGCCCGCTGATCTGCCAGCGTAGTGCTGGAGACCTTGGACATTTTACGACAAACCAAACAAGTGTAAACAAACGCTTAACCGTTCGTATTGAATGCAACACGGCCATAACACGACATGGATATTCTCTTACCGGAGTACGTTCCATGAAGAAAGCGTTGAAGCCCCGTGGCACTTCTTTCGTGCAATCGCAGAGAACGCCCTGAGCCGAATGCCCGGGTTTGACGGATACATTTTTTTCCACTTCAAAACAATCCAGAGATGCGTTTCGAACGAACACAACGTCACAACATGCGTTGCAAGTCTGAACCGCGATTGACAGACGATGGGTTGCCTCCTCCTGCCCATCGTAAATTCGGCATTCACCTCGCGCGCGGTTTGCGGGGACGAACAGCAAGTCACTTAACTGTGGCGCGCAAGCCGAGATGGCTTTTAGCCACGCACACTGCACATACCCCATGCGAGGTTGAGTCGTACGTCGCTCGAGAAAGATAATCCAGACCATGGGAAGCACTATCCACCCGCAGAAGCCCAACGTCGCATTTCATCGCGAAACAAAGGCGTCCACAACACACACACCATCGCCTCCTGTAATGCTAAACGCATCTCACACTTCCTAATGAGAGTAAGTGGTACGTCTGCAGTGCCCACATGTCGCGAGGTGGGGCCCCGAGCTGAACCGGGATCACGCAACCGTAACTGACCTCTGGGGCGGTTTTTGCCTTGTTGCCAAGGCAACCGATGTTTGAGATCGTCAAAGAAAGGTGCTCGCTCCAGCGCTAGAAAGCTC
Source organism: Haemaphysalis longicornis (assembly GCF_048455015.1). NCBI lineage: Eukaryota > Metazoa > Arthropoda > Arachnida > Ixodida > Ixodidae > Haemaphysalis > Haemaphysalis longicornis. The sequence continues at coordinate 287,123,789 of NW_027526295.1, read as the reverse complement.
AGAGCCGCGCCGGAGCATGTTTAGCCAACGTTGCCGCTCTCCACCACGCGTCGCCCCAAGCTGAACTGGTCACATGATTGAAGCGTTTTGTGCCCGGGTTCTGTATCGGCTTAAAATGTCTTTTTCACATGCCGCCGGCAGGAATTACCACCACCGCAAAATAAGACCCGGCACCAGCGGGGTCACATCTGATACGGCGCTTTTTGGATAAACAGTGCGCGGTGCATGAAAGGGACCGAGCGCAAGATCCTCCCCAGCGGCTGCGAGTTCACCGCCAATTAAAAGTCACGTGCTGCACTGCAGCAACGCACACCGCGAAAGGGCGAGGCCAGTCCACCGCACACATGCGGCCAGATTTTTCGTTCGCTTATCCATCCTTGAGCGGAGTGCGGAATTCATGGTGTCAACAAAACTTGCCCGTAGCAGACGGCAGTCGGAGGAGCGTAATGCGGAAGTACGTCACCGCTGACTAGCGCAGCATCATGGGAGGGAGTGCTTGCGCGCCGTCAACAGTTGAAAAGAGGAGGAAACGCGGCGCGACGATAATGCGCGGTTTTTGATTTACGATTTCTCAGCTAATACTCATCGCTTTAACAAAATTCTTGCGGGAGGAGATTGCTAATACATTGTCTTATTTGGTTACATGTACATCCATGCATCGGCGGAAGGTATTTCAGGACCCCTTTAATTACATTGAACGTCCTGAAAATCGTTTGTTTCAAACTCCCGCGCTTTCATCCCGAACGGCGCATATGACAGCCTCCCGGTTTGACCAACGTTACTAACGTTGGGTTTGACCTCACCGCTTTGTGCGGACGTCACCGGCGCCCGCTTGAGAGGGTGTTGCGCCCGCTCGCCGCTCGTGGGGCCGCGCGCGTGAAGTGACGTCACGAGTTTTTGACGAGCGCTGTCGCGTCACTTCTTTTTCCTCTCCTGGAGTGATGTCACACTGATGTCCATTTCCTGAGTGCCGCTCCGCGCGCTGCTCCGTCGGCGCGATAAATGCGATCCAATTGAACTATGTTCTTCGCGTCGCAGGCCGCTCATATTTCGGCCAGGGTATTCTGTTGAGTGAAGGAAGCGAACTGTGCAATAATATTAACGCCGAAAATTGGTGTCAGTGCTCCTTTAAAGCATCTGTTCTGAAAGTTCGAAATGTTTGGAAAAGTTTGTTTGGCAAGTTGACATTGATAAGTGCAACCAAGTCATCACACAAAATATCACCACGAAGAAGTTTATAAAGAAAGATAATATCAGCTCGTATTCGTCGACACCAAAGGGAAGGAATACTTTTTAGACAAGACATGCTGCCGTTTGCGTCTTGTACATGACAAAAACGGTGCTTAAAGATAGAAAGGAACTTATTTTGAACCCTTTCGATACGGTCACTATTGGACTTGCAAGTTCCATTCCAAACAACAGAACCATATTCGAGAAGAGGCAAGCAGAGAGCCGAATACAACCCTAAAAAAGGAAGAGGACTTTTAAACTCTCTAGAATACCTGCAAACAGCACCCAGACATCGAAGAGAGCGTCCGGTAATTTGTGTAACGTGGGAAGAGAAAGTCAGAGAAGAATCAAATAGTACTCCCAAGTTTTGAATTTCGATCGCCCTCGGCAGTGCAGTGCTTGCTATTTTATATGAGTATTGCAGCTGTTGAGTTTTCCTACTATAAGAGACAACTTTTGTTTTTGAGGGGTTCAAAATGAATTCGTTTTTGGTGCACCAACGATGGAATGACACGATATCACCCTGAAGAGAATTACAGTCCTGAACATTACGCACTTCTCTAAAGATCTTTACATAATCAGCATACAACAAGAAAGAAGAATTTTGAATGGCAGAAGCAACATCGTTAATAAAAATGGAAAAAAGAAGGGGGCCCAGAACGGAGCCCTGGGGTACACCACTGGTTGCTTTGTACCTAAATGATGTTTGACCGTTAACACTTACATAACAACATCGCTCCTGGAGATAGAAACGTCTAAGGCCCACCAAAGAAGCGTGAACATCTAACAGAATGAACTTGGCAAGCAATAACGAGTGGTTGACTACATCAAAAGCCTTGCTCATGTCACAGTAGACAGCCTAAAGCTGGCTTCTACCAACGATTGCTGGGGCAGCCTGCTTCATGAAACACGCGATGTTTGTGGAAGTTGAGCGACCACGCATGAAGCCATGTTGATTAGGAATGAGGACGTGTTAAAGTGAGAAAAACAAGACCGTATGAAGAGATAACTCGAATATTTTAGAGGCAGAACAAAGGAGCGAGACTGGCCTATAGTTCATGGGGTCAGTTTTTAGGCCTTACTTGAAAATGGAATACAAGAGAGATTTTCCATGAGCGAGGGAACGTGCCATTCTAGAGACAGTTATTAAATATTGAGGTGAACACAGGAACGAATATATTTGCATGTTTTTAGAATTGCAGCAGTAATACCGTCTGGCCCAGAAGAAAACGAGGGCTTTAGCTGTTTGATGCTGGTCGGCACGATGTTCTCATCCAGTTGGAAACAACCGGAGTTACCACCCTGGTGACAAGGGACGCTGCCATCATCACTACCACCGCTAAGCTCCAAAAAAGAAAACTGGCGAGCAAAGCAGTCGGCCGCATCTGCAACCTCATCGCCGCTGGAATCTAGTAGACGAATAGATTCTTTCGTTGCACTAGATCTAGAATGAATGTATTTCCAGAAGGCTCCCGGCTGATGAGTTGATTTAGCTTCTATTGACGTCAGGTAGAAAGCATGATCACGCTTGTGCGATATTTTGCATAGGGCACGTAGGCGCCGGAACTCCTGAGCGAACTGATTCGCACCAGAGGGCTTCATCTTTCTGTGCGCACGTTCTTTGAGTTTCAGGGCATCCCGCAATTCAGAAGAAAACCAGTGTGGGAACTTGAACTTCTTTGGTAAATATTGCGGGATGTATTTCTTCATACCCAAAAGCACAATCTCAGTAAAACGGTCAACTTGTTCATTGACATCAGAGTGGTCAATGACTGTTGACCAAGCGGCAGCAGAAAAGTAGCCATACAGCCCAACGTAATCTCCCCGGGCGAAAGCGTAGCGAGGTTGCGAATTGCTGGAACTTACGCAACGGTGGAGCATTGTAGGAAGGCAACAGGAAATGGAAAAAGGAGGCCGGTCCAGAGCAGTGCTCTAGACCGGCCATGAATTTGAAGGCGTTGAAAAAACCGCAGTTGTTGGAGCTTGCAAAAGAGTTGCGCTTGGATGTTACGGACGCGCTGAGAAAGCCAGAGCTGATACAGGCTATACTCGCTGTTGGGGCTGACGATGACGAGCTGTCGGAATGCATTGAGCTGATCATGGCAGGGAGACCGCGAAACGTCAGGCTCCAGAGGCAGAGGCTAAGCGCCAGCGTGAGAAACGCGAGGAGAAAAAAACCTCCGTCGCATGCCCCCGCTCGAGGGACACGAGTAAATGCAGAGCATTGGGGGTGGTCACGTGGCGTAGGTTGCGGTAGTTGGCGGTGGTAGTTGTAGTTGTTGTTGTCATAGGGTTTGGGTAGTTGGGTTGCGAGACGAGAGAGAGAGAGAGAGAGAGAGAGAGAGACGAGAGACGTAAGTACGTAACGTGTTATTTATTGCCATCGTTTGCACCCCACCCTCTCTGCGGGGCAATCGGTTGGATCTTTATTATTATTCTTTTCTTTCTTTTCTTTTCTTTCTTACTATCCCTCTCGGGAGGGCAGTGCGCCATCGTCGAAGTTCATAAGCGATGGAAGCAACACCTTCAACCAGTACCGCGACGCGAGCCAACGTCAGCGTTGCAGTACCAGTTCAAGACATCGTGCCATCCTCTTCATCGACGGCGGCAGAAGACAAGGCGGTGAGACGGCGCGCTGCCGACGCCGGACGCAAGCGTCTGAAGCGCGCTGCCGACGCCGAACTTCGTGCACGAGAAGCCGCGGTCAAACGTCAACGTCGGGCCGCGGATCCTTCGCTCGGGCAACGAGTATATTCGTAGCGCGCGCAGTAGAGGGAGAGGAGGTAGCACCTGCTGCTGCAACGCCTCTTTCAGCGCCGGAGCACGCGCATGCACGCCCGCACCTGTTGTGGAGAGCGAAAAGGAGCGGGGGAGGGGCGCACGTGCTGGCTGGCTGCGGACGCCGATCGCCAACGGACGGGTGACATTGCGAGTTAAAGAAATGCTCTGCATTTAAAAGCGAGAACAGGAGCTCGAGAGGCAGAAACAGGAACGCGAGGAAAGAAAGCGAGAAGAGGAACGCGAGGATAGAAGGAGAGAACAGGAGGGACAGCTTCAGCTGGAAATGAAGCGTCTAGAGATTGAGGCATCTCGATCTAGGCGTGAGAGTGACAGCAGCGCGCCAAGCGTGCAGTCTGCGGCGACTGAGTGACCTACGTTACGAATGAGTGACCTAATGCGACCCTACAAGGTAGGAGAAGACATCGGTCTTTTTTTGGTCAACTTCGAGCGTACATGCCAGAGGGCCCAGTTTAGCCGAGACTCATGGCCGCAAAAGCTGCTTACGCTTTTGCCAGGTGAGACATCCGACGTGATGGCCCGCTTACCAAAGGATGAGGCGGAGGACTACGAGAAAGTCAAGTCGAGCCTCCTGCGTAGGTACAGGCTGTCAGCAGAGGCGTTCCGCCAGAAATTCCGTGAAGCCGAGAAAGCTAAGGGCGAGCCTTACTCCAAGTTCGCATCTAAGCTGAGGGCTAACATGGAACAGTGGCTAAAAGAGGCAAAGGCTTTCGGAGAGCATGACAAGGTAGTTGAGTGCTTCGGTCTCGAGCAGTTTTACCGCCGTTTAGCAGAAAACCTGAGACTCTGTGTGCACGATAGGCCCGGGGTAAGTACTGCGGATCATGCAGCTCAGCTAGCCGACGAGTTCATCGCACGACGAGGTGCGCAGGGGCCGAAAAACGGCCAGAAATTGTTCAGGCCGAGGCCTGATAAGTCAGGGACTAAAGGCAGAGCTCCCCGGGAAGACGGTGGAGCAAGGGAAGCCGTTTTCGAGGATAGGGAAACTGGCCGCGAAAACGAAAAGAGAGCAGAAGACGCTGATGAGCAGCGCAGAAAGAAAGCTTTTGAAGCGCGCAGACAGGCTGCGTGCTACAACTGCGGCGAGACGGGACATTTCGCTGCGAGTTGCAAGAAGGGAAAACTCGTCTTTCATCTACTAGACCAGAGTGAGGACAGCAGGCAGTTTCTGGACCCACACGTACGTGAGCTCGTGGTCAACGGTAAACCGTGCCGAGTTCTTCGTGAGTCCGCGGCGACGGTAGACATGATCCACCCTTCGTACGTTCAAACGGATCAGCTGACGGGACAGTGTGTTTGGGTGACGCAGGCCGTAGCAGTACGAAACGTGCGCCTGCCGATTGCTAAAGTCAGCATCGGAGGTCCGTTTGGTGAACTTGTCACGCAGGCGGCAGTATCCCCACAACTTCTTCCAGAATACAGGTACCTATTCTCGAACAGGTCGGATCAGCTGTTACGCGAGAAGGGGTACAGTTTCGAGAAACTGCCGAGGAAAGAATCAGCTGGGCTCGCTGCAAAGGGCTCAAGTAACGACAGTGTCGCCACCTCTGAGAGGAATGACGAGACTCAGACAGATAGCGAGGATGGGGCATTTCCGGGGGCTCACGACAGAGGGCAGCGTAAGTACACTTGGTGTAAGGCCCCTACTGTGAGTGGAGATGTGTCAGCGTCGTTGTGTTCGGAGTTCTCAGGTTCATGGGAAGCCTTGAAAACAGCTATAGACCCGAACGCGCGCAGTTCGCAGGCTAACGACGTTCCGAGGGAAAGCCAAAACCATGACGTTAGCGAAAGTAGGCAACACGAGTCCGTTGAAACGAAAGGTGTTTCTCCGGACGCGAGTTCAGCACCGAGCTACGTCGGGGCAGAGCCGGCAGTCGATTCACTGAACGATTTTCACGGTGCAGCTAAGCTTAGCGACGCCGCTGCAACTGAGCGAGTCGCTAGCGTTCCACATCCAACTCAGATACTCGATGTCGAGCAACCGCCAGCCGAGCACGTAGCGATTCCGGTGTCGCCTGGGGTTGAGCCGTCGTCTGAGACCGGGCCGCCCGCACCTAGCTTGGCCTTGACAGCCGTACACAAAAGCGAAAACACCCTCTGGTGCTCGCTTACCAACAGTGTCGCGAAAAAGTGCGACAAGAGCTCCTATGCGGGCCTGCCGACTGCCAGTGCCGCACGCAAACTTTGCGCTGCCGAGAAAGGAAGCTCATGCCTTGCCCGAGCGGTGGAAATTAGAGCAGTTTTCTCCGCGCGCTCGAGATACGTCTCGGAAGAAGGCGGAAGTCCTCTCGACCGGTCGCAGTCACTTTCAGAGAGCGGGCGCACCTAAGGTGCGATTGAAACAGGGAAAGCTCAGGGCAATGACGAGAGCTCAAATCGCAGTTCTCAACGCGAGAAGTGGCCTGCAGACGCCTGACCTTCTCAATATCATTGTTTTTCCTGAATCAGGTTTCGCCCTTTACGATTACATTTGTTTTGTGTGGGACATTTCCAATCACGCGAAATGTCACCTTTCAGGTTTGTGTGCTTGTCTAAAGTACTGCTGGACTAAAACATAATTAGTGCAGTTATTAGGGTATTTTATCGCGACTAAAGGCCAGGTAGAGCTTCAGTGTGGATTTGTCTTCGCACTAGCCGGCGATGCGGTTGTGTCTTCTTGTGTTGTTCGGTTGCTTGCCTGTCCAAGCCAGAGACGTTCTTGGCGGGCCACACTCGTCCAGTGACCGCCCCGGTGAAGCTCCAGCACGGTGTCGTACAGCCCAGGCCTGGAGTCGAGCATCTGGCGAGCACTTCTCTCCAAAAGCATCCTTCCGGACAACGGTTGAAGACCCTTATTCATCGGTATCTCGGACCCCCGGCGGAGAAGCTAATACGATAGGGCCCGCCGTTGGGCTTTGTTTCAACACTCCTCGGCTGTGCGGCGAAGCCTACACTACATGCGCCTTTCAAGCAGTACCCCCGTGTCGGTGACTCATGCTTTCACGTCTCGACAAGCTTGGGTCAGGCGCTTCGCTTTCGGGGCGCTTCAAACTTGGGCGGTTGCCGACGAGGCACGCCGTGACTTGCCCAAGGTCACGGAGGCCCCGCGTCCGCAGCGGCGGCCTCCTCTCTGCCCTGGAAAGAGCGTTGTGTGTGTCTGACGTTCGTGGCGTGTGCACAATCTAGAGGGAACGCTGTTTTGACCGTTCGTGCTTTAGGGTATAAATACGAGCCCCTCAAGCGCTAAAACTCATTCCTGTTGGAGCAGTAAATCAATGATGTCACTCTGCTCGAGTCCTGTAATGCAACCTCGCCCGTCGGGGCATTGTTCTTTGGCTTCGGCTCACCTCTCGCTATGGAGTAAACAGTTACGTTTTGCCTGCTGCTTCTGGACTTCTTCACGGCTGCAACATTGGCTGGCCGCTTGCTTCAAACCACGCTACCACACGTATGTCGGCGGCGGCGGAGCTCGGTTCGGGTCGTCCTCCTCCGAGCTCCGCGGCGGAAGACCACCGAGAAGACGACGACGACGACGACGACGACGACGACGACGACGGGTGGGACCCGGAGCCCCTCCTCACGTACGGGGAGGTGCTGGAGTGGTACCGGCTCGGCCGCCGCACCGCGCCATCGCCCCACCCGGGACTCACGCGTTCGCAAGCAGTGCTGTTACGCCAGTTACAGACACTATCGGTAATCACGCCGGCACTCGCGCGTCACGTGTGCCCGGACGTCTACATCAGTGATTTGTGCAGTGTATGTGAGCGCGAACGCGCAACTTTGGCCCACATCCTGTGGGATTGTGCAGTGCATCCGGTAGAAGCAGCCGACCTCTACGGCCGGTTGCCGGACACCATCGTCAGTGCCGCGAACTCACCGGACCTAACATCACAAACCTTCGCCGTCCAGCAGCTCGAGGCTGCTCTCGCCAGGCAGAGGCGGAGAGAGGCGCCGACGGGGGGGGAAAGGGACGAGTTCCCGAGTACCTTTCGCGCGCCGCTCTCGCCAACACCGGCGGGGCCTAGTCCCGAGGGCGACGTAAACGCGTCGGGGGGAGGGAGCGGCTCTGCGTAGCCCGGATCTCCCCTCTGCTGGCATTGAATAAAGTCTTTCTCTCTCTCTCTCTCTCTCTCTCTCTCAATATCAACAACGGAGGGTCGAACCGTTTCGACATGAACCGGTAACCGTTATTTCTTTTTAAAGACGATAGTCTTTCTTGGGCTACTTAAACCCAGAAGTTTTGGTCTGTCTGTATGTCTGTATGTCTGTCCGTCTGTCTGTCTGTGACTCGATTCAGCCACCCGGCCAAAGCAAAATAATGCCTGCGCAATAGTCTTATATAGTCACAACTAAATCTACCCCTCTTGGTCCGGTGTAATGTTCATACTTGTCAACATTGTTGAAGAAGAACAAGACATTACGCAATTATGAGACAACAAATCAATACAGGAGTGATATTTGCAGTGTTCCTTTATAAAAATTCAAACATGCTTGACTTTTGCGAAATTGAATACTTCATCAACTGCAGAAAAAGAATTCACTCCGCCGTCGCCTGCTGTCGCCCGCGCCACTATAGCTTCTGGCGCCATTTTAAGAAATGAACCGGCAACAGTTACGCAAGGTTCCACTAGGTAGTTTCCACGTTCTGCTTGCAACGCACGTGGAGTAGGGAAACGCGGTTCTATAAACGTTGAAGTAGGGTGCCTCGATTAACGCGCGTCTTCGCCGTACGGCAGCGTTCGCATCGAGACACCCGGTTTGGAGCAGTGGAACGCGCAAAATTTAAAATGATTTAAGCAAACCTTCGGCGTCTTTACCTTGGGAGGAGTGCGACGCAAGAGGAACAACATGAGAAGTGAGCGGTAAAGCGAAGGGAGGCATTTACTTCGCAAAAGCCGATAAAGACTATCGTCTTTTGACGTCATTTGCAACGAAAGGAGCAGATACGCGACCAATTTTTTTCTTTTTTTCGGTTCAGTTCTATATATATATACGCAGTAAAAGCGCGTTAATTCGACTCTCGTTAATTCGAAAAATTGGTTAATTTGTACACGTCATCTGGTCCCTGTAAATATACGCATCACTCTATGAGACAGGGCGCTCGTTATTTCGGACAGATTTGACCGCAAATCGGATAATTCGGCGACTTTCAGGCCGCTGGCGAGGCTCAAAAACGAAAAAAGAACAATTCGGAACAAAAGTGAAGCTCAAACGCAGCATCGCCATGGACATCAATTATAGACTTGGCTTGACTTGAGACTGGTTGAACGTCTTTTCTTCGCGTGTAGGTTTGGCGGTGCCTTCGGTGCCATTTTGTGGCTTTGTTCCCGTTGGAGTGCAGCATGGAGTGCAGCATGGAGTGCAGCATGAGCACCTTGAAGGGCTCAGAAAAATTGTGTCCGCGCGAATTTCTGCTCGAAAGCATACAAGCATACGCGATAACTTCGTAAAATAAAGGTATGTAGAAAAAAAACTTGCATTTATCGTGTTTATTTCGACCATTCGATAATACCGACATTCGGTTAATTCGGACATTTTTTCCGGTCCTTAGAAATCCGAATTAACGAGCTTTTACTGTATATATATATATATATATATATATATATATATATATATATATATATATATATATATATATATATATATATATATATATATATATATATACATATATATATATATCAAATCACAATAGGAAATGCAATGTGGGGCTCGTTGAATTAAGGCAGAAATAAGGGTTGGCAGTCAAAAAAACACGGAAAGGAAAGGGGAGAATGTAGTGCGTGATAGGAACAGAGAAAGAATTTAGAAAGACAGAAAGAAAGTGGAGAAAAAATGCTCGCCGGATGGGATACGAACCCACGAGGTCGTGGGTTCTGGAGATCGTGGGTTCGGAACCCACCCGGCGGGCATTTTAAGTGCGAATGTACTTTATAAGCGACCCTGAATTCCGTTGACCGCCGTCCGTCCACATAGCAACAGCTGCGGGTGCGCGCGCTCCTCGTCTTCCTTGGCAACGGGGGGAGCTGGCACATACCCACGTGGGAGATTGGCCCGGAATCTCCTCGTCTTCCTTGGCAACGGGGGGAGATGGGCGCGCGCTGCCTGGCCGCTGACATGGCACATACCCACGTGGGGGATTGGCCAGGAATCGGGCGTGAGAAGGGCTAATGCACCCGCTTAAAGGAGTACTGACACGAAATTTCAAAGCTGAGATCCGCTCCAGCAATCAAGTACAACGACAACACAAATAGGTGTCTGTGAATAAATGCATCTTTCTTTCTTTGTAGTTGTGTGTGTGTGTGATCTCTCTTTCGCGAACATTACCGAACCGCGCAAATTCAACTCCTGCATTCGCACTTTCACATTCTTCCCCTCGGGGAAATGCGGGGAATTTTTTTCTCCACTTTCTGTCTGTCTTTCCACATTCTTTATCTGTTCCTATGACCTACTACATTCTCCCCTTTGCTTTCCGAGATTTGCTTGACTGCCAACCCTTATTTCTGTCTCTCTCTCTCTCTCTCTCTATATATATATATATATATATATATATATATATATATTTATTATTATTTATTTATTTAATACATACTGCAGACCACAGTTGTGGTCCTGGCAGGACGAGCACTTGAATAGCACAATAACACAAAAAGAGCAAAAGGGACAAAAAATGAAACGGCGGACATTGCATTGTCAATCCACGACACAAACAACAACAATAACAAAAAACGGGGCTATACAGTATCTAATAAGTATGGCTCAGCAATGGAATTCCATTAAGCCACGGTACGCGGGAAAAATGAAAATTTGTAAGTATCAGGATGCGCTTGGTATGGTGTTAGCGATCTAGGGTGATGGTGCCGCGTGTGTCTTGTGGTCAGGGCGGATGTATACAGAGAGGGGTCGATAGCCAATTCATGGTTAGTAAGCGAGCAGAGGAAATCGAGACGAAATTTTTGTCTTCTTAACTGAAGCGTGGGTATGTTATTGGCGATCATTAATTCAGAGGGAGAATACATGCGACGAAATCTTGAAAAAATGAACCTAACAGCTTTTCTCTGAATCTTTTCCAATTTATCGATGTTATTTTTGGTATACGGGTCCCCATACTACAGCAGCATACTCAAGTTTTGGTCTAACGTATGAATGGTAGCAAAGAAGTTTAACACTTAGAGGCGAATTACGAAGTTTGTGTCTCAAGAAACACAGTTTTCGAAAAGCGGAGGAGCAGATGTTGTCTATGTGCAAGTTCCAGGAAAGATTATTAGTGAACGTTACGCCTAAGTATTTGAAGCTGTTGACTTGGTTCACCGCGCACGATCGCAGTGTGTACTGAAATTCGAATGGAGATTTTTTACGCGTTATGCGGAGGGAAACAGTTTTCTTTGCGTTGACAACCATGCCCCATTCCTTGCACCAACTGTATATATTGTCCAGGTTTGTGTTAAGTTCTATTTGATCTTGCATACTGGAGATTTCACGGAATAAAATACAGTCATCTGCAAACAGCCGGACATGAGTGGTGGGTGTAACTACAGTGACGATATCATTGATGTATAAAAGAAAAAGCAACGGCCCCAGAACACTACCTTGAGGCACTCCGGATGTGACAGGAAGACAGCTCGAGGCATGACAAACAATCAAAACATACTGCTCTTCTATTCATCAAATACCTAGACACCCACGCTACCAAATTTTCCGGAAGATTTATATTTTTTTAATTTTTGAATTAATTTGTCATGAGGAACTTTGTCAAATGCTTTGCTAAGATCAAGAAAAATTGTGTCTACCTGAACATTATTATCAAGGGCCTTTGCAAACTCGTGTGTGACGGTGACCAGTTGAGTCACAGTTGAATAGCCTTTCCTAAAACCATGTTGGAAGCTTGTTAGAATCGAGTGTCTTTCAAGGAATTCAAGAATACGGTTGGCTATAATATGTTCAATTAATTTGCAGCATGTTGAAGTTAAAGATATAGGACGGTAATTATCCAGAATTAATCGATCCCCTATTTTAAAGATAGGAATGACTCTAGCTATCCTCGAGTCACGTGGTAGTGTTGCAGTTAACAAGGACGCTTGGAATATTACAACAAGAAATTTGGCGATGCATTCGGCATAACGCCGAAGAAACACATTCGGAAGGTCATCAGGACCGCAGCATTTTTTTGCTTTCAAGTTTAAAAGCATTGAAACCAAACCAGAATAAGAAATGAAATTCGCTTCACACGGTTCAAATAAAAACGTTTCTGACACACATATTGCTGAATTGGCAAACACGCTCTGAAAATAAATGTTGAAGTGATTTGCGATGTCACTGCGATTTGTAACCGTGCGCCCTTTGACAGAAATTGACATCACTGGCTTTTTGTTATCGGATAGCTAACTCCAGAACTTTGTTGGGTCACTTTTAATAAAGTTTGGCATTAACGTTTTAAAGTAATAGTCTTTGGATTGCTGCACTTCACTTGCCAGGCTTCTTTGTAGCTTTTGGATCACATTTTGCTGGGCATGATTCTTTTTCAATCGTTTAATTTTCCGCTTTAGATGGATGATACTGCGCGTCATCCAAGGTGTGCGTTTGTTCGTTTTTTTACGTTTGTTCGGTACAAAGTTGGTGATACAGAATCGGCATACTTCCACCAAAAAGCGATCCCAAAGAGCGCATGCGTCATTGACATATATATATATATATATATATATATATATATATATATATATATATATATATATATATATATATATATATATATATATAAGGTCGAACAAAAGAAGTTTCCAATGGTCCAGAAAAAATATCAAAAAGTAGAGTCCGACGCAAGTCTCAAAAAACAAAAACAAACATGTTTACTAACGTTTCGACTGGTGGTCCAGTCTTCATCGGAGTAACATTTACAGTACACTGCAGAACGCTTTTATAGGTGCGTGTGGAGAGAGGAGGAAGTTGCGCTACAGTGCGCCCTCTATATATATATATATATATATATATATATATATATATATATATATATATATATATATATATATATATATATATATATATATAATATATAACATCGTAACATAACATATAGTTATGTTACGATGTTACGATAAAATGTTACGATAGAAACACATGAGTTAAAGCCGTTGTCTTTAATCATACTCCCTCCGTAGATTTCCATGCTTCGCTGTGCAACAGGAAGTGTGGGAAGGCCAGCTTACAAAGACCAACCTTCCGCCGGTCTTCATAAAGTCGGCTTTACCTGTAAACACAAATGCATTGCTGGGAACTCTGGAGGGAGAGTAAAACGATACAAGGACAGGCTGCAGTCAAGCCCAGCCCAAGAACAGCGCCGCTGTTAGAAATACCGATGTGGGAGAGCATATGTGGGGCACAATTTTGTCACCGCGAGACGGGCAAGATTAGTTATCGGTCACAGCATGGCAGGACGAGCAACGCAACTTCACCCTCGCCCTCGGCCTCTGAAGCGTGTACGAGCAAGACGTGTTGAGCAAAGAAAGTGACCCCTGGCGCCAAGCTCTGACTGTGATCAGCGCTGCTTTTAGAAGCGAAGTAAAAGACAGGCTAGCGAGCGTGGTTGGACGCGCACGCGCACATCGATGTCTCGACACCAGAAGTGCAACGTCAGATGTCGCGGCGATGCATTTTGCCACGCGCTCGCGTGCCCCGGCTTATATTAACGCCGGGTGTACATCAACAGGCGGATATCATGACCACTGCGCCACGACCCACGGGCTGCTTGGGAGTGCAAACATGGGCTTATAAGTACTCTGCATGCTGTTGCGCGTCAAGCAAAAGTCTAAAATAACACATTCGGAGGCGAGTGGCTTTCTTTAGACCCCCGTTTTTGAATCGCTCTACCAAAGAGGCATAATACGGTTTGCGGGAATTCAAGTACATTGGTACGAGCGGAAACCTTTTGTCATGCTGCGTGCCCGTTCCAACAGTATGATGCACTGTGCGGGGATTTATTCCATCGATGCAAATGGGATTGATAACAGTTCTTCTACCTTGTTACCTAAAGTATTCTTGAACATTGGCGGAAAGTGCCCCCTATGACAATGCTTGCAAATAACTAGCACGCAAAGCACACTGTCGGGCTGAAAATAAGAGCTGTCTCGTCACTAGTGCCAAGTATACCAAACATGAAATGGTGTACTGAATTTTTTCTGCTTGTCGTAGCTCTTCTGATGGTGCGGTTACATGCCTTGACCTTTTTTTGTAATAGCGGGCGGTAGTAGATTACGCATCTGGTACTGTAATGAACCAATATTAAATCACTCACTCCATATAACATTGTGTCGCGACGCCCGCAGAATTGCTGCTTTGACGGCACTCCAACTCCCAGGTAAAGAGCCGTCGGACGGGCCTCTAGATATTGCGTTTTTTTTTTTTTTTAGGGATCGCGAGCACACAAAGAATATCAGCGTTTTCACGCGCAGACCGGATAAGCGCTCGGCCGTGTAACTTGTAACGTCCTGCATTTCCCGAAAAATGCAGGTTTCGCGGAAGTTCCACTTTTAATCGTTATAATATCGTAAATGGAGATCATTGTTCAAACGAAATTTTGAGAAACTAAAAATTAAGAAAAATATAAAAAATAACGCAAAATGGCAAACCGTATAGCGTCCTGCATTTCCATAATAATGCAGATTTAGCGGAAATTCCACTTGTAATCGTTATCATAGCGTAGATGGAGATAATTTGTCGAACCTAATTTTGAAAAACCAAAAAAACAAGAAAAATATAAAAATACGGAAAATGGTGGTGAGCCGTGTAACGCCCTTCATTTACAAAAAATGCAGATTTGACGCAAGTAACACCTGTGATCGTTATAATAGGGTAAATGGAGATAACTGGGCGGACAGGGCTTAAAAAAAACCAAGAAAATTGGCTCTAAAAGAATCACACTCAAGAGAAGTAGCATAAGAATTAGTAGACAATTCTCTGAATTTATGCAATTTTTTAAGTGGCCTCATTTCATTCGCGATTCCGTTATTAACGAGTTATATTATTGTACGCGGAAGGGCAAGGTCGCGGTTCAACATTTTCAACATTTTCAAGGCCGTTCACCAAAACCATAGCACTTGGACATGAACGCACCCTTGTGCATCTGAAGTTCAGGCCGAATAAAACAATGCCACCAATAAATTGGTTGCAATGGCTGTACAATTGCACTCCTTATATTCATAATGTCATATTGCAAGCAAAGCTGTAAAGCAAGTGTCTGTATACCTTAAACCTATCCGGATCTTGGAGTGATAGTCTACTCATACAAGCTTGGTGCACGAACAGAGAACTGAGTTGGGTATGTAAATGTTTTGTCATTCTCGAATTCATGAGCATGCAAAGTGTGAGATAAAATTACATAAATGACAGCATGTCGAAGGAAAGATGTTTTCTTTTTATTTGATATCAAAATACAAATATGAACACGAAAGATATACTGAAATAACAAATACAAATACTAGCAGATTGCCCTTATGGAACATACAAATGAAGATTTTTTTTGTGGAAGAGCAAATAAAGACCTGTCAAGATAAAGTTATTGTTTTCTTTAGCAGCTTGCTGCTTGCGAAACAGGGAGGAAACTCATATTTTTTGCAGGCTACTGACTGCATAACGCCCAACGTTTGGCCTAAAGCTGACGGGTATCTCATGTCCTTAATGTAATATATAACCAAACAAAGAAAAAGTACTTTCTCCGGGCTTCAATTATGGTTCTGGTACACCACTTCCGATGATGTAGATGGCCTTTGTAGAATCGCCCAAACAATCTTTCGCCCGGGAGCTGCTGCTTCTGGTATTTCGTCGCACTGGATCGGAAACAGCGCTGTAAACATTTCAAAAACGTTGAGTCACGGGTAGCAATCTGTTGTGTTGGCACTGCGTGAAGAAAAGAAACGGTAGGTGAAAAAGTGACCAGGTACAAAATGGTGGCATTATTTATCGGTGGTATAACAGTATAGCCTGAAGGGGCGCAGCAGAAGTATCACCAACGCCTTAGCAGACATGTGAAAATATCATAAATCAGGCAAGTGCATCGCTGCAGTTTAGGAAATTATTTATTTCTTACTGCTTGTAGATTCAAACGCTCTCCGAAAGGACGTTTTCTTCATATATATAGGAAAACCGAGCGCTTTTTCAGTGCAAAGGCGTGCGAGAAAACGTTGCCATAATTTTATTTGACGCTGACACGTCAACTGGACGTCGTAAAGAAACTCTGTTCGCTGTTACATGCGGAGGGTAATGTGCTCTAGTTTTTTTTTTATGAAACAATTTCCACCAATAGTATGGCGCAAAACATTTTATGAAAGATCGAACGAAATTGCTAGCAATATCTTTTGCTAAAGCACAGGTAAATTGCGCGCACCGAGCAACAGCCAGCACATCTGTAACAACATTAGAAGCCACCGCTTCGAGCGACCTCCACGCCGGCGACGCACCGCGTTTGCGTTGCCAATGCTATCCGTATTTCTGTAAACCGCGATTTGACACTCCAGAGAGACGACAGCCGTGCCGAACACAATGAGCTGGGGGCTGGTGTTACTCATGAATGTTGCTTCATGTGAAAACTTTACCACTTAAATGCACCGTAATGAAGTTTACAAATTGCCACAAATACTCAACGTGCCAGGAAAGTCAGTAGCCGAAACGACGACGTGAAAACCTAGTTACAAAAAACGTTACCTAACTTTTTGCTACGCCTACCGAAAATGACAAGCAGTGGCCATGAACTATTGAAAAATACAAAATTCAAACTGGGTTTTATGTACCTTGACCTGGACAATGAAACGTAAAAATGCAATTTCGTTATCGCACCATGGTACTCATTACGGCAATAGAAGTACCTCACATGTGCAAGCGTTTTCATTTTTCGCCTGGATCCCAAAAGGGCCGCCGCACTGGGAAACCGAATCCTCGCTCTAAAGCACGTCAAATTTACCTTACCACCCCGGGTATCGAAGAACGGTTTTGGCGCGGGCTTCTTACAACGACGAAAAAGGCATAATTTCGTGGCCCTTACTAGTTGTCTGCAAACAATAATTCTCACAGTCTGCGCTCTCCCACTCCTCAAAAAAAAAAAAAAAAAACAAGAAATCTAGGGACTTACCTATCCTTTCGTGTTCAACCGGGCTATTCCCGCAATACTCGCACCAGCCGGCTTGACATGGCACCGCTGCTTGGCTTGCGTTCCCGGTGTCCCTAATAAACCCATCGCATTCGCAGTTGTTTCCCCTGTTACACCGACCTCGAAGGACACATTTGATGTCAGCGGAAGCGAACGTGCTCAAGAAATTGTGAACGCTCGGAACTGAGCATGAACTACACAGAGCAATTGAGTGTCAAGGCGCGGCACCCCAACTTGCTCCGCGCTGAAATTAACCGGACCACAACTCGTCGCGCGCGAACTTTTTTCCACCCCTACTGCGCATGTGCGCGCAAGATTTTTGAATGTTTTTCGGCTTTCGCCGTGGCGTCGGGCGCGCGGCGTCGGCTACCGCAAAGGAATCTCACGGGCCATTGTGTGAGGAGGAATACGCGCTGGAGGAATACGCGCGATCTGAACTCCTGCCCACACTGGGCTTGGCTTGTAGGGAACGAGGCGGCTCATGCAATGGCCCGAGCGCTCACCTCAGGGGCATTGCTTCCCACGGAGCCAGGTCAGCTCGCGACAGCCTCTTGGGCTACACTCGGTTACAACTTAAGAAGGGCACCGGAAGTTGCCCTTGCGCCTCACCAGCGCAACCGGCTGTTCCTCCGCTCGGCGCAAAGAGTGCGTTACTGCGAATATTTTTGGAAGCACAAAATAAAAAAAGAACCCTCAAAAACAAAACAAGCGAACTTAATGTTCTTGCGATTTTAAAATTCTAATGTGAGATACATTACCACAACTAACGTGTATCAAAACGTTAATATATCATAAAAAATTGCCATTCCCAGCCAACACCCGGTGCAAAAATGGCAAAACAGAGCCTTATTAAGAAAAAATTACAAAGTTCAGTTTACCTTTGAAGGCTTACGTGTTGGATTTGACACAGGTATGCATTATTCACTAGCTTTGGAATTACGAACTATAAGCGTATAGTGGCCTTTTTGCTTCGCGCATTGTATTTTTGTCCCCACATTTTCCCCCATCTCATTCTCCAACATGGATGTCTCGTACGAGGCCGATTTTCTGGCGGAGCATGACTACGCAGTTCCACCTGCAGCCGCATTTGTTACGGCTTCGACTCCAGATTCTTCGGCGCGTTTGCGGTTTGGGGAGAGTTCACCTCACCCGAAGAGCATATCAACGCCGAAGCGTCTGTACAGGAAGAACTGCAGCGGCATTGTTCTTTGTCGCCACGTTCAGCAGACAGTTTTGAACGTCTACATGAAGCTGCGAGAGGCGCACCCGCGCGTTGGCGCGACAGAAACTTGCCGCACGACAGGTAAGTACACTGGTGTCAGTTTCCGGAAGATTTTGGACATCAAATCCAAAGCGAAGGCGACGGGCGGGAAGCTGACAACACCTTCGCGGAACAGGCCCGGAAGCGAGAACCGCAGACGCCGCACTGCGATGTATGACGGCTTCACTTTGTGCGCGCTGGGAAGCATTGTGCACGATCTCTTCCGGCGCAACGAGCCTCCTACCGCACAGAACATTGCGGAAGAATTTCGGAGGAGTGAGCATCTCCCCAGGCTTCGAACGTGGACCATCCGCCGCCTCCTGAGCGACATCGGCTTCGTCTTCGAGAAACGCGAACGAAACTCGGTGATGATCGAGCCTCAGGACGTGCTGATTTGGCGGCAGAGGTACCTTCGTCAGACCGCTGAGTACAGGCAGCAGCACCGCAAGGTGTTCTACACAGACGAAACTTGGGTAAACGCTGGCCACACCGTGAACAAGGCTTGGAGGGACGAGACAGTGAAATCGCCTCAGGACGTTTTCCAGCGTGGTTTGACAACTGGGCTCAAACAGCCATCCGGAAGAGGAGCGCGGCTGATAGTCACCCACATCGGCAACGAAGACGGCTTTGTTGACGGCTGTCTGTCCGTCCTCAAAGGAACTAAGTCGGGAGACTATCACGAGGACGGCGACCATTTCGAGGCTTGCTTTGACTCTGTTTTCACTAAGCTGCCCCAGGGTAGTGTTGTCGTCATGGACAACGCGTCCTACCACTCCAGGCGCCTGGAGACTGTCCCGACCATGTCCTCACGCAAGCCTGGCATACTAGCCTGGCTGACATCAAAAAGGTATCCCGTGTGATGCAACGATGACAAAGCAGCAGCTTCTTGAACTGGTGGAACCGGTGAAAGACCAGTTTGTGAAGTTCAAAGTTGATGTCGCGGCAGAAAAGGCGGGGTGCGTCGTTCTAAGGTTCCCACCATAGCAATGCGAGTTTAACCCCATCTAGCTGATCTGGGCGCAGATGAAAGGTGAAGTTGCAAGGCTGAACACTGACTTCAAGATTGACAGTGTGCGGAAGCTCCTCATCATAGCAGTTGAGAATGTTTCTCCAAAAGGCTGTCGAGCACGTCATTGGCATCGATGACAAGTGCCAAGAGGCGCGTGGCTTCAACTACCATGTGGATCCAACCATCATCAGCCTCGGGGAGGAAGGCGACAACAGGTGTGGAAGTACAGATGACGACCTCTCCGGCATCCAGCAAATGGAGTGAGGCTTACCATGCTGCAGTCTACAACTCCAAAGCTCCAAACGGCTCTTTTAAGAGCCCACCAAATGGTGAATAGCGGTCTGCCCTACAGCGAGCTTGCCACCTGTGTATCCTCCCACTGTGGTTGCTTTATGCAGGCAGAATTCAACTTTTTTTTCTTGAACAATACCAAGGTTGTTTACATTGCTGGTCAACAATGTAGGGCTGACCAACATGAAACATAAAAGTAAAGGGGATGGTTACACAGTCTTGCATTATTGAAAAGACAATCTTGTATTACTGAGGCGACACTCTGTAACTTTAAGCTCGGCTGCCTACCACCTAGCTATCTTTGTGGCCTCACGCTCAATTCTTGCCTTAAAATATTTCCATGCGGCCACGTCATCAGTGTTGGTTTCAAGGTTTCCAATGATCTTGTTTACCTTTTCAACTAGTTGAGGTTTGTGAACAGCGTCAGGATTCGTTATCCGGTGATTGCTGGTCTTTCTTTCCACACGAGCCAAGCTGATTAATATGAAGAAAGACACTAGTCCGTGGTCAGAAGAGACGTGCGACACCGTATCTAACCACCCACTGCAAGAAGCCCCTGGTAACACGCAAGTGGTCCAGGTGAGCTTGAGACGTGCCATGCCGCCATGTGTTGCGGAGCGGCACCCCACTGACGTCCCGGGTCCACATGGATTCTATCACTGTCCCACAAAATGAACATTAAAGTACAAGTTGAGAGTGTCTGGCTCTGCTCTCCCTTCTCACTGACACTTTACGCATGTTAATACCTCCTCATAAAGAAGAAATACATTTCCCGGTACATTACGTGGTACTGTTTGTAGGGAAGCAAACAGGTCAGTACGAGCTTGCGCCTTGTCGGGGGAATGCACGCAAAGGAAACAGAAAAACTTCCCGCTAATTTTTGCATCGACCAGGGAGTAACAACCATCTGCCCAAGCTTGCAGTCAACAATTTCAAAAAAGTCTCTTTTTCTAGTAAGAACGGCTGTTCTGCCCGCACGACTAGATTTAGCAGGCTAACTTACTGTTTGTTGGGAGAGTGTCATCGCTGGCTTGTTTCAGTACTGTGGAGAAACATCTCGAGCCGACAGGCACACTTTAGCCAGCTTGCATGCAAATTAAATGGTCTTCAATGCTAATGGGCCAGACACTAATATAGTACAGGCAAGTGCAGTAGCAGATTAATTTACACATGCAGCTTTGGTTATCAAAGACAGACGCTTATGGTGCTGCGGATGTGACTGGCTTTTGAATCCCATAAAGGTGCAACTAAAATATACTGCTGTACTCCAAGCGAATGACTGTACGCACTTACAGCAATGGGACGGAAACCTAAAACGGCTCAAGGACTTTCTCCAGAACGATCGAAGTGCCCATCCTCAGGATGGTGGCAAAGGGGGTGACAAGGGCCATGAAATGATGCCAGAGGTGGGAAATGAACAACCAACACATGAAACGTGACCCATGCAAATCGCCATCAATCTAAACCTGTTCACGCTTAGTGTTCCACTTTTGCTGTCACACCAGAGTTGCTGGAGATATAAAGAACCTGGGACTCAAAATGCAAGAAAAAAGTGAAATACGACAGACCAACCACACCAAGACAAGATGGGCTGCATTTGTCACGTCAAACCAACAAATTTTTCTACGTCGCTACCATGTGTGCCCTACCTTTCCACAACAGACTCTTCTACCCTTGGAACGAATGCCAACATGTTGCAGCAATGCACGAGATACGCTGAATACCACCAGGGCAAGGCTGTCTGATTAAGTTATCGGACGTACTGCCTGAAACTTTCAGCGACAAGCTTCAACGAGGGGACTGTGCCTCGTGGCAGGAAATAATTTTTTTTAGATGGCAGCTATGATAACTAGCTGCTCTACAAAATGTGCTCATGTCGTTTTGTTCTCTTTACATATAATTTGTGGCGTTGTGCCTGATGAGTAGGGACCTTCTACGCATAAGGTTGAAATTGTTTTGCAGCATTACGTGACCTGCAACCATATTTCTCGTTGTTTGGTGATTTTATTTCATTTGAAACTGCTGGCAATGAAGAGTTTCCGAGGTGCTGAGGCAAAAAACGAATTGTATAACCATCTCACTAAGCCCCTTTGCACCGACAGCATTTGGAAGTAAGGTATAAGGGAAATCACTGCAGTGTTCTAAGTGGCATCATATGCTACTTGTGTGCTTGAATGGACTTCTCATGGCAGCGCCACGTATGGGATGTTTTGTTCTTTCACTGGGGATGTGTACATTTTCCTCTCACTACAGGTGTGCTTGTATGTGATTTCAAGTCAAAGCTTGCAGTGTAATTCAATGTATATAATGCGTAATTAAAAAAATTACGATTGACGGTGCAGTTGCAATTTTGCAACGCATCCCTGGCTTGGTGTCGTGTTGAATGGTTTTAGAAAAGCAGCCGTGGCGAGTTTTGTGCATGTAGAGTACACTGCTTTATAACGAATGCATGTATAATAATCTCAGGCTCATTGTAAGACACGATAAAATGTGACTATCATATTAATGGGCATGGGGAGGTCATTGAATGCAACTTTTGTTTTGATGTGATAAAAAAGTCTTAGTGTCAAGTTTGTCGAAAGTGCCTCACGTATATAAATATGATCCTGAACAGTAGTGTAAGCAGCTGTTTCAACATATTTGGGCTGTAAAGCATACTTCATAAAGAAATGTGACATATCGAGGAATGCCGAGGAAACATTGAACAAAAGTGCGTACGGGCACTGTGAATGTCTTCATACACCTGCGGTAGTGCCCTTGTGGTAAATCCAAATGGAAGGCCTGCAGGGAATCACCTGTCGCACTCTGCATTCTGGTGTTCGGTAAAGCTCCATGTCAAAACCACACAACGCGTTTTAGCCCAATTTATTTTGCACTCTGCATTCTGGTGTTCGGTAAAGCTCCATGTCAAACCACACAACGCGTTTTAGCCCAATTTATTTTGGTTGGGGTGGGGGAGGCGCCTGCTAATGTTTCTGGGTTCTAATAACATTTTCATATTTGTAAATTGGTACCTCAAGCTCGTATCCATGAGTCTGCCAGTGAGACTGTCTACATCATGCCCTTGTTTGGGCCCTTGAATTTGCATAGAAGGCACTACAACTTTCCATTCATAAACATTTCACCGCAAAAGGGAATAAAGGCAAAATGCTGTTTATAAGTGGCGGTTCTCTAGCCAAATTATGTGTGAATAGTTCACTCCCACGTATAATTAAGACAAAAGCAAACGTTTTAGCTGTTTTGACTGCGATTTCTTTGAGCTTGCCCCAGCAGATGTAACTTCAAGCAATGGGCATAAAAAGATGAGCTGCAAATATAAGACGCCAAAAATTTTCCCTGTACCGGCATTTTCCCCAGTATCGTAAAATAACACTCCAACATGCCGTGTGTTGCGGCGTATAACAATCTGAAAGAAGTGAAATAACCTATATTGGTGTTCTCCTCAAAATCGCAATTGCCATGGCAGCTTCGAAAGAGCATTTTTCAGGAATGGAGAATTTACCATTTATTTGGAAACGCCCGCGTAGACTCGATCAGAATTCCATTGCGTTGGGACTTGAGCAGAACTAAGCTTAAAAGCGTTTTTTCCCAAAAATGTGCAGCGCCGTGAAGCACGATATTTACGTGCAGACACGTCATGGTCGCTTCCTGTAAAATGCAGAATTTATTGCCAAGATTGCGTAAAAAACGCGTAACAGCGAGATATTAAGGTCAGTCGTAGAAATTACGGCAGTGCTTACGCAATGCACATGTAAGGAGCAATAACTCGGAATAGAAAGTAATAAACCCACGCGGAATAACGAAGCAGAAGCGAAGTTTATTTTCACGGTGATGTGAAAGGAGCAATTCTATTATTGTCTTTCTTTTTACACACAGCGCGCGATGGGTGTGGCTTTCGTGCACACATTACTAAACACAAGAGTGTTTGATGCCATTGTTATTACCCATCAGCATAATCTAAAAATCTAAAATTGTTCCCCGCGTCGCCGTCGAACACGCATAATGTTGCGTTCCTCGCGAAATTAATGCTTCAGCACATCGAGTGCTTCACGTACGTATAACTGCATCGATCTTTGTAACAAGGTGAATCTTATACAAATTAATCACGCACTCGCTGTTTTACGCACTATATTAAAACTTGTTTGTTCACTTGTATGTCATAATTACGTAATCTCGCGCCGTCCACGAACTGGTGGGGTGAGGTGTGGACAATCGATCAGTTCTAAAATGATAGACGCAAGATAAACAACCGATAGCAATCACTGCCAGCGCACGCACACAATAACCGCACCGGACACGAGTAGTTTCCATGACTTTTCGGACTTAATCTGCCTATAAATTACTGCAGCAACGACAAAAAACTCGGTGAGAAAAGCAGATGATGTCACGCATTTACCGCGATCCTCTTTCAAACCGCGCGCGCACTGACGTCACGGGTCCGGCGCTTCGGCGGAGTGATACACTACATGAGGTGTTGGCGTTCTTAAGTTGCAACCGAGTATACCACGAGATCACCACGCATTACCGCCTCTCTCGCCTCCGATACTCCCCCGCCCTTCCTTCCCTCAGCCACACGGAAGAACGGCTTTGGAGACTCATCAGAATCTACCTAACAGAGCTCTCCTTCACCGTATTCACCCCTCCCCTATTCTCCTCTCCCAACTGCACATCATGTGCACGAATGCCATCCTAGTGGCCTTCGCCTGCCCCGACGACCACCTACCCCCAAAAAAACACCACTCGGGAGCTATTGGGTTGCTCTGACCTGACGATGCAACAAGCCCTGGCGGACAGAGCAGCCAAGGTCGCTGAGCAGCTGCGGATGCTGGCCACCCGCCCCGCCTAAAAAAGCCCGATATGAACAAAGTCTCTCTCTCTCTCTCTCTCTCTCTCTCTCTCTCTCTCTCTCTCTCTCTCTCTCTCTCTCTCTCTCTCTCTCTCTCTCTCTCTCTCTCTCTCTCTCTCTCTCTCTCTCTCTCTCTCTCTCGACAACACTTGCAGCGACACGAGCAGATGCGCGGCCTGGTTTGTTGCCGGCCGGTTTCAGTGCGTGCTACAGGATTTTTTGCTCACGGTTAACGCTGCCGACGATGCCGGTTGTTCTGCGACACGGGGTCCTTATACGTGTTAAAACTAAAGCAAAGAACAAACGCCGAAGAAGCAGTCCAACAGCAGTCGAGAAGTGGCGAATCGAACGCCACAGCATTAGGTACACACACTTTTATCTTACTGGACGAGGTCTGTCCGTGCTGGGGTTATTTCCGATGAACATTCCTCCCCAGCGTTTCTGAGAACTACAAGCGTGTCCTTTCGATAGCGCGAAGCTTGGAGTAGCCCGCTCCTTCTTGTTTTTAGCTGACACCTCAAGTAAACGAGTGCTTTTAAGGTAGAAGCATTCAGTGCCTTCTCTGCGAAAAACCGACGCTGTCGTTCCGGTTCAGAAAATGGCCGCCGCTGTGAAGAGTACAAGCATCTTAATTAGCTTTAAAAGAAGACATTGGATTTCGCACTCGGGTTTCGAGAGTAGAAGGCTCCTTACTCTGCTAGAAAGAGATCCTAGCGCGTGACTGGTGCAAGCGACGCCGCACGAAGAGAACAGGTGCACGGAGAACAGTGACTCTGTGGCGGCCTTAAGAGAGGGCCGCTCCCGCCTTCGCAATATGATAGCAGAGCGCGTGAGTGAGCGCAATGGGTCCTACCACAGCGTCTACTTTAGCGGCAGCCCGAAACGTGTTCGTATATTCGCACACGCATGCAGTCGCAAGTGTCTTTCCATTCTATTTCCCCTCCGCTGGAAGCGCTGGAAGCGCTTGCATACACGGGAGCATTCGCCGATGCCATTTTCCATGCATGCACCTTGACAATGGAATGAGCGGAGCGAATAAAGAGGAGCGTCGCGGAAATTGTCAGCACATATTGTCGTTCACACAGCTGATAAGTTGTATCAACGAGCCGTCTCTCTGCAGGATTTTCTTCTGTTTTGCTCCGAGGGTAGCGGTTCTGTGCATAGAGTGCCGCCGTGGAGCGAGTTATCGCCTGCAGATAGCGGGCACACACTCGAGATTCCTTTTTTTCGCGGAACGAAAGTGCTCCGCCGCTGCCGGCCGCAGTTGTAAGGTTGACAAGCGTACGCACTCACAAGGGCCCCACAGGGAAGCCTTTCTCCTGAGGACGTCCTCAGATCCTGGTCAGTACACATGGCGCGCCCAGCATATATAACTCTATACGTCCATCTTTTTCCCGCATTGCACTGGCTGTATACAGGTGGAAGGGCTGCCTCACCTCAGGCTGTTCGGATGTGTCGTGTGCATTCATTTCACATACACCACCCGAACCATTTATTCGGCGTTCTTTGCCGCGGATATCAAATGTGTACCATTTCCCACGAACAGCCGCGTCGTCAATTGTGCAAATTCTCGCACGAGTGGTCCACCGGAGACGAAGTTTTGTTCTCAATTTTTAACGCGTCCTTGCCTCCAAGCCCACCAAGCACAATATAGATGCTCATGGGTTTTCTTTCTTTCTTTCTTTCTTTCTTTCTTTTCTTTCTTTCTTTCTTTCTTTCTTTCTTTCTTTCTTTCTTTCTTTCTTTCGTACGGAACTCCATAGTGAGCGCGCGTGCAAAAGTTCGGGTCTTCTGCAATGCCGCAAACATGGCAAGGTGCGTCGCTTGAAGTTTACATCTTTGTTCAAGTATATGCCTGCTTGCAAAAGATAACTGCATCTCGTTCTGCAACAAAGCTGTATATGGCGCACTATGCGTTTTTTTTTTCTCGTGTCATAGACTGTGAGAAGAATATGGTTTGAGGCAAAGCCGACTTTATTGCGAATGCTCTCTAGCTCTTAAAGGAGTACTGACACGAAATTTCAAAGCTGTGATAACTATGTAAAACGCTTCCTTTTTATCAGGAGATATCTCCCAGCAAGTTTCAACAGCAACAGTTCAGCGAAACATATTTAAAATCCATTTTAATCTTCGCCCGCACGAGAAAGCCCAGAGCGGGCCGACATGACATCATGTGCTACTTGCCCCAAACTGCCGACGTCGGGGCTCCCGTGACAAAGCCGACGCGCTGGCTGTGGTTGGCGCGCGCTGCTCCGGCGTGTGTACACGTCATGGTTTTGGGACTGACGTCATGCTGCCCGGGCCTGTGGGGACAGCGAAAACCTCGGCCGGTCTGGGCGCGCGCGTGCGCTCGCTCGCGCACGCTTCCAGAGAGGGAGCGATGCAGCAAGAATGGTGACGTCATGTGATACATCCTGTTATGGCAGCCGCTCGGCGTTTTTCAGTCGAAACCGAAACTGGCACGAATAAACGACGCCGTAAATGAATGTTTACGCTGCGCTCGACCGTCTAATCTGTCATTCTATGATTAGTGGGCTGGTAGGCACGCATAGCAGCGAAAAAAACGTAACACGAAAATTTCGTGTCAGTACTCCTTTAAGCTGATTATTTTGGGCAACAACCAGTGAAACTGGCCACTAAGACGACCCTATCGTTGCGCCGAGTTACATTTACTTGTCATACATAATAAATTCACCGTGGAGTTGTGAACAGTTAAGAATTCGGCGTCACAACATCATGTTTATTTTAAAAAAAAAGAAGGAGGCCCACAATAACGCGTAGGACTTGAAGGCAGCGAAGCTTTACGCGGGTGTCGCCCGAAAGAACCCATTCCCGTTTGACCCCTTCCCGTTTAAACCCATTCCCGAAACGCCCTTCCCGCTTGACCCGTCCCGTGTGCGCCCGTTCCCGAAAAACCTTCCCGTTTGGGCGCTTCCTGTTTCAGCCCGTTCCCAAAACGCCCTTCCCGTTACAACCCGCTCTCAAAGCGCCCTTCTCATTTGAACTCGCATCGTTGCAACCCATTTGAATTTCTGAAAATATGCGTTACCGTCTTCGAATCTGTTCCGAAAAATGTGCTTACAAGCAACGGTTCATGCACTAAAAACTTGTATGCACCAAATTTTCTGGAATCGACCGATATTTCCGGCCGATAAAAGTTTCCGAATGCCTTAGGCCGATACTGCCATCTTGACACAAAATTTGTCGCGGCGAAAGTGTACTAGAAAGATACCCAATATCTTGAGTAATGCACGCATTGGATTTTTCTGCAGTTGGTGTTTGTACGTGCGGCTGAAATGTATTTATCAGCCGCTCTTATGCTCATTGTTTGGAGCGTAGCTTCGTCTTCAGGTTCGAGGGATCTATAGAGCAAAGATGTCCATAAAAGAGACTTTAAAAAAGGGAGAAACATGTGCAGAAATCTGATAATTTGCTACTAATGCCTTTCCTACGTGAGTAATGGGCAGATATTTTTATTTATTTACCGATACTTTACAGCCTGGTCGGGCTCATGCAGGAGTGAACATAAAAACACATCAGTATTGGTTGGCGTAGTTTAAAAACGCCGCACACAAATAAGTAAAAGACATAAATATGTAATAGATGCAAAGGGGTCCGAGAAGCATATGCATTCGTAATGTATTCCAATTTTAACATACGACGATTCAACCAGAACACATATTTACAATACGTGGGGAAAATTCTTCTAACGATACCGAGTTCACTGTTCGTTCAGTTAACTTATTCCAGTAAGAAATTGCACGAGGAAACAAAGAGAACTTTCGAATAGTAATTCAGCTGATTGGCTGCCTAATAAGTCTTACTATGATGTCTTCTCGCTAAACGTCTGAAAGGCCCTTGGAGGTAGTATTCCCGCGACAATGTTAAGTTTCTGTAGTAAAGAAAATTTAGGCTAGAGACGACCCTGCGCTGCTTAAGTTTCTGAAGGTTTGCCCTATTATGCATATTGAGTACGCTAGAGTGACGGGAATAAACAGAACCAATAAAACGCAAAGCTAAGTTTATAATTTTCGCCGATTCTCATGACTGCGATTTTTTATAGGCAAATGTGGCGTATATATCCAGATACATAGGGTTACTTTATTTTTATACATCTTTTTATCTTTTATAGTTTTCATCTGTTTCTTTTCGACATTGAAGTACACTTGCGCTATTATAACGATTAAATGTGTTAGTCCACCAAATACGATTTCTTTCAAAGAGGGTGTTTTTGCAATTTTTATTTGTGCTTCCGCAGCGCTTTTCTGGGCTTTTTGATTTTATCGTTTTTTGGTTTGTTAATTTAAAAGATTTGCTTGTTAATTTAAAAGATTTGTTTATTGGTATGACGAATTGTAACCAAATGTCGTCGTCTCTAGATTCAAAAAGTGAAGCCCAGGTTTGAAAAGCAGTCAATGACTCTGGATGTACTCAGCATGCTATCGTAGCGGTTGTGAATAAAGTGAAATAAATGAAAAACAATATGAAAATGTTTTTATAACGTTTCATAAACTGAGTACGTTATTCCGGGAACGGGCTAAATAGTAAAATACGAAATGGGAAGGTTCTTTCGCCCCGGGTTGAAATGGGAAGGAACAAACGGGAAGGTTGAAATGGGAACGGGTTCAAAGGGGAACGGGCCAAGTGGGAAAGGGCGAAACGGGTAGGTCGTTTTGCGCCGGGTTGAAACGGGACGGAACAAGCGGGAAGGGTGAAATCGGAATGGGTTCAAACGGGAACCTCCCCTTTACGCAACCTTTACGACCGTCACGAAGTCCACGATTGCAGCCAATTTGCTTCTTCTTCGCTGCCGCAACTAGCTTTAATTACCCCATGAATGTTGCTATAAGTGTGAGCTTTCATTTTTTTCATTGGTCATCACCTTTCATTGGTCATCACCTCGGAGGGGCGTACGCGATGACGTGTCTTTCTCGTTCCGAGCAAGTGTTTCCGCGATTACGGCGAACGCTGGAGTTTCTTTTTTTTTTTTGCCAATTTTGGCCGATCTCTCATGAGTATGCTTGCTTGACGAACATGCGCAGGGGACGCTGGGCGGTCGTAGCGAGGCACGCACACATGAGCGTAGGCATCTTCTTGGTTTTATTAACTGCCAGGCGGTCACCGCAGTCTTGGCCGATCGCCATAAGTGAGTATGCTTGGGTTGACGAACGTGCGCAGGGGACGCTGGACGTTCGGCGCGAGGCACGCGCGCACGAGCGCTAGGCATTTTCTTGGTTTTGTTAACTGCTGGGCCGTCACCGCAAGGCCCACGCTCACGTGCGCGCGCTCGGCAGTTTCTTGGTATTTTTAATTGCGGACACGAAAAATTGCGGTTTGCTAAACAGCTTCGCTGTTAAAAAATCCCCGGCTGTAAGTCTTGTTTTGTCAGAACTATACCGAAAACTATCATATAACTTCAAACTGCTCTAATGGCCACATAACTCGTTAAACCAGCAGCTATGGTGGATAACTATCAGTCGCAATTATAAAATATAAATCACGTGAAGCCACAGCTGATAGGCCATTCCAACGGCGTCCCAAAAACAGCCAGGGAACGGACAGCCAAATGCTCTTCTGCTGAGATAAAATTGTAGTCCTTCCACGTTGTTTAGATTTTTAATGGCGGAGCTGTTTACGCGTCAGCTTGATGTGGTGGCATCAGCAAGAAAAAAAGAAAAAGAAAACTCTGGTGCGAGGTGCCCGGCACGACTTTCGCGCAGCTGCGTAAAGGAGCTAAGCCTCGCCTATAGCTATGACGTCACTGCGCCGACGCGGGGGCGTCTTCGCGCGCGCCGGCACCGCTCGACCTCCCAGAACACTCTGCCCAGCGTTCGTGGCTTAATCTCTCCCGTGCTCTTCTCCTCTCCAGTTCACGTGCGTTCACGCCTGAAGTTCACCGAGTTTGCGAAGCTGGTATCCTCCTGTGTTAGCGCATGCTAATGCCGTCCACGTTGGTAGATGTGTGAAAGCCTGTGGATAAAACTGTTCGGGCCTTCCAGTCGTAGAGAAAGTTCAGCGGTAAGTTCGGAAGTCCGTGCGAGAAGCAACAGCCGCGTCTCCGGCGAAGGGAGAGATGGGGCGACAGCTAAGTGCGTCACTTCCGAAGGAGAGGAAGCGCGACACGAAAGCTGCCGAGCCGCTACTCGGGAATGGATGCGACGACTTCGGTTCAATCCCGAAAAGCGCGCCGGTGTATAGCGGCGGCGAAACGTCAACGAGTATAGCGGCGGCCAAAAGTCAAACGTCAACGTCAAAGGCAGATGTTGCACTGCCTGAATAAGTGCAGCGTGTGCAGCCAAACCGAAGACGCCTTTTGTGTCGTCGCCGCGCCGCCCCGGCCCGGTGGCCGCAAGGCGAAGTTCGGCGGCGAAATTCGCGCCATGCATGTAGAACGGGCTTGACTTATTTAAGAGCAGCACACAGAATATCGATAAGCGGGAGTAAAAATAAACGTCGCGCGAAGAATATTCTGCGACGCAGAAATGAAACCGGGTGAGTTTCATCAGCCGATACGAGGAGGTTGTGCCTCCACAGTTTTCCCCCTTTTCCTTCACATCTTGTGTCCGTTTCCACGTGTTTTGGTTTCCGCAAGAACAGTGTTTTTGTTGCAATGAATGAGTGTACAGTTGCGCCCGAGAGTTGGTGTGTCCTCTCTAACTTTGTGCATCCTGGAACCTGTAATGGCGTCGTCGAATGTAATGTAAAATCAACTGGACCGATTCTAGCTGACGTTTATTTCTTTTTGGCCAGTTTTCAATGTCAAGCGGGCTCTTGGTTCAAGGTGTGGCACTTTCACTCACAACTAGACGCTCAAATACATGCATGGTTGGGCACTCGAATGGTTAGAGCCGGTGTACGCCGGCTCGACAAATGCCCCGATGTTTCGCAATGCTTGGGCGCACGAACCACGCGCACCCGAAACGTGCTTCACTTTGCGCAATTCGACGCCTTTTTCTTCCTCGCGCCAGATAAAAAATCCCGAGGTCTAAATCCGCGAAATCCAGCTTGCTTGCTTCGCTGCGGGGTTCGCCTGTCTGCTAGTCGGCTGCCGCCGCGCCGGACGCTCATTTCGGCTCTATACCGAGCACGCTGAGAGGCGGAAGTCTTTCTTGTGCTGCAGAAGCGCCAAAACTGTCTGTCTCGCGGCCGAAGCTGACGTGCGCTCACAGCTCCACGCGCGCAGCACAAATGAATCAAGCCGGCACAACGCAATTTTATTCTCGTATGCATGTGTGCCTTGCCGACATTGTTTGGCGCCTACACGTCGTACTCTGGTGGATCCTAGAGCATCGCTGCATTCGTGCTGCTGCTGCCGCCGGCGTGGCTTGGAAAAAACAGCACCTGCCGTACTTGCTCGGAAGAACGGCAAGAATGCGTTTTTCCCACAATGCATCACATCGTCAGCGCTCGTGCACACTCCAATACCGTTCGTGCTGGTGGGGCTCAGATATGTCGACATTATTCAGCTCGAAGGAAACATAACGAAATTTCGAAGCAAAATTTAACTACATAACGGAGAGTATACCAGCGCTTCGTTAATTAGGAGTAAACAAGCTGTATAACATGTTTGCTCCTATAAGAATGGGGTGGAATTCATTCGGCAGGCATTCTCAGATAATGAATGGCAGCCCACCATTGTCCCCGAAGAAGAAAGTGTATGACAACTGCATCTTACCGGCACTCACCTACGGGGCAGGAACTTGGAGGCTCACTAAGAGGGTTCAACTTAAATTGAGGACGACTCAGCGCGCAATGGAACGGAAGATGATAGGTGTAACGTTAAGGGACAAGAAGAGAGCGGAGTGTGTCAGGGAACAAACGCGTGTTATCTTAGTAGAAATTAAGAAGAAGAAATGGACGTGCAGGGCATGTAATGCGAAGGCAAGATAATTGTTCGTCGTTAAGGGCAACAGAGTGCATCCCAGGGGGCGGCAGAAAGTTAGATGGGCAGATGAGATAAAGAAGTTTGCGGGGATAAACTGGTCGCAGTTAGCACAGGGACCGGGATAATTGGAGATCAATGGGAGAGGCATTTGCTCTGCAGTAGGCTATAGATAGGCTGATGATCGACGACGACCATGATGGTGATGACGATGGTGAAGATGTATTACCTCTAATGACAGCGAGTCAAAAACAACGCGTTAAAACAGTGTAGAGGACAGGCGAGAAAAACGCGAACACGGAAGGAAGCAGAATAGATACACAAGGATGGCGCGCGAACAGTTCGAACGCGGGAAAACTGAACTGAATTTAGCGCGGCATGCATGGAGGACCGCCGTCTTCCTTTGGCATCTGCAGCGAAGCGAGCCGACACGCGGGTAATTGTTCAAGTAAATCGCACGCGGGTGCCGACCTTCAGCACAAGCTTTCGTGTAGATACTCGAGAAACGGCAAGCCCCAACTGACTTAAATTCCCATCGCGGACTAGTTCGCAGCGAACCATCTTTGCTGGGGGACATTGGCCGCTACGCACTGAAAATCGGTCTCTTTACGGTCTTCTTAAAGGGACACTGAAGGCAACTACAGTTAAGCCTGGATGTAACGAACCTCCATGTAGCGAATTCCTGGATTTTACGAAGTTTTTCAGTTCCCCGTTGCCATCCCCATTGAAGCCCGTGTGTTTGCGACCTCCGTGTTACGAAGCCATTGCGACAGTTGACCTCGATGTAACAATTTTGCTACGATGATGAGCCATTGTTTTTTGGCACTTTTTCTGACGAATCGGGTAGAAAAATGCGATAATTTAGCGAACTTCGCCCGCAAAGCAAATCTCTGTGCGTTCCCTGTGTGAGCGCTGTGTTCGTTAGGTGCTAGGCCTGCCTGTCGGCGTGTATTGCGCGCCTCCACTGCTCTCTGTGGTGTCGGTTCGTCGGTGATAAGTATCTATACTGCACCAAACGTTTTGTCTATTCAAGACAAGCTCGCAATTTTAAAGCCGTCTCCGTCGGCGAGAAAGAAGAACCTCGTACTGTATCCCAGCCAGTGCCCTCTCAACAATTTTGAGTCCATGGCAAAGAGCATCAAGTTCCTGAATGGGCACGCTTTGAGCATAAGTTTGGTTCTTGAAACGTGTCAAGGCACCGGTAAATGTCAAAAGGTTCAGTTACGGGGATAAGGGAGCTCGCTTCCTTGGAGTGCCGTGTCTTAGTGGAGATCAGCTGGCGCAAGTAACGCAGTTTTTCACTGTGCATGAAATGAATCCGTTAGGGTGAGCTCATTGCCCACCACCGATGTCTAACATTTTGGTATACGCGAGCGTTAACGAAAACCTGCATTTAAGGCTTTAGCTGGGAATTTTCGTCAACTTCGTTGTATCCAGGTTTGAAACTTTGACTGCATATAGTAAGTTGGGCTCAGACGAAAGTTCAGCTGCCCCGTAGCCCTCTCAGAGTTTATTCGGCGGCGATGCCTTAATTGCCTAGAAATTACCAATTGAGAAACGCGTTTTATCCCTCGCGCCATTTCATGGCGTTTCGCGAGACGTAAAGTTGGCCGGAAACGAGTGAGACAGCGGTGTGGTCTAGCAGGAAAACTAAACCCTACCAAGGGAATCATCACGGCCGCAGGAGCCACGCTCTCGACGCATACGACATAACAACTTTCCCGCCCTACACATCCACAGGCTGTCGTTCTGTGTGCGCCAATCTTGGTGCCGCACGGGACGTGTGGTGGTGGATAAACAGTGTGAATGTGCCGCGCGGCTTTTTACTTTACCTACCAAACGTCTACCGGAGAGCGCAGCCGCAGCGAAAACGATCGTCAGGGGCGCTCTTACGCTTTGCATTCTATAGTCTAATTTTAGTCACTTCGATACACTTGGTTTGATACGTGACGCCATCAATTAGTGCCATTTGTAACCGCGCCCAATGTCCAGTGTGAAAACGAGCCACTCCAAAGGCAGTACGTGAGCATTTACGAACTATTACTGCGCAGGCGTGGGTGCGCATTTTCACCCGAAAACTCGGAAAGGCGTTCAAATTTACGGCTCGACAGATGGGCTGTATAGCGCAGCCTTGCGTACGTAGAGTTGAAGGTAACAGGCACGTGACTATGCCGAACCTGCAATAACCATCGCAACTAGCTGCCACCGGCGTCGCGGCTTGGCAGCTTGCGAATGCCGGCACAGTTTGAATTATACCTGTACATTTGTGATCGCTCACGACTTGTGAAAGTTACCGTGCAAAGAAAGATTTTACGTGTTTCTTTGGGAGTTTGTCTGCGCGCTTCTCGTTCTGTTGTTCCTCACCCGACTTTTCGCACATCGCTCAGTCACATTTTACGTCAGCTCATGCTGGGCCAGTTACATTTTTTAACACGAAAGTGTTTTATTCCGGGATACACAAAGATTTCAGTGACGTCATATCCGTCACGGAAATGACGCCAGTACAACGAAGCAAGCGGCCTGTAAAGGGTGCACCCCTGCACAGAGGGTTTTCTTGCGGGAAAGCAACCTTTAGAACCAAAGAGTACGTTATACTTACGGTTGTTCGTTTTCTGGTTTTATATTTTAACACGAAGGTGTCTTATGCCGGGATACACCAAGATTTCACTGACGTCATATACGTCACGGAAATGACGCCTGTACACCTTTGCCGAAGCGACCCGCCAGCAAGACGTCGCTCTCCAAGCACACACACAAGACCGCCGCCGACCCGCAAATCATGCTCGCTTAAGATTTCGCTGCACATTTCACTTTAGTGTTTCACCGATTCCTATGACAGAGGAATCAACCACATTTTTTATTAATTACGAGATTATTTTGAAGGAACTGTCCCAGGGACTGATATATTCGTTTTCGGGGCGCGTCAATCTATCTATTTAAATTAACTTCGGTTTCGTCTTCAGTGTCCCTTTAAGGGCGTAAGACTATTTCACATTCCCTATAGCTGTGACCTCCTCCACGCAGGAATTCTACCTTTCTTGCTTTCTTTCGGTCTTCCTCTGTAGTTGAAAGGCCTAATACAGTTCTGATCACCTGCAGACCAACGATGTTCGATTGAAGGAATGGCCTTCGTCTGAGGGAGTTCTGGGGAACACGGGTGCAGCGCAAGTCCGCGCCGAGGGGAGGAAAAGAGGCAGCGCCCGCGATGCCCCAAAATGCATGCGTGATTACCTCAAGCAGCTGGTGCCGCGATCAGTGGGTACGCCTATTGTATAAGCGCGATGACGGTGCGTCTTCAAGTCACCGCTTGACAACGGGGTGAAAATCCCGACCTTACGCATTATGTGCCCGCGTGCGGATCTGCCTGCAGGAACCACACACCTGTGTGGTGATGGCTTCGCACCCTTGGTCGTCGTGTGGCTCTGCAGGAGCAGCGAAGGCGCGTGCACTTTTGGCACTGCTGTTTGCAGTTGAGGCAAGCCGCAGCGAATTTTTCTGTCGCCTCCTGGACCTCTAAGCGAGCCATAAAACGGACGGAACCAGCACTGAAAGTTGGGCGACGCATCTTAGAAAAAATACTGAGTGCTAACGGGCGGGAATGAGGAGAACAAGCACTCACTCACATGTGACGCTTTCCTGAAATACGCAAAAACGTATGCACGCAAGAACGCGCATGCGCGGAGGAGGTGGCGGTGAAGGACGCGGCGCTGCCACAGCATAGCGCTATCCAGTACGCGACACGCCTTCTGCTGCGACCCCGCATGCTGGCCCCGGGTAGGCGGTTTGTTCTTGTTGTTGTTCGCCGACCAGCATTGTTTGGGCGGGGAAAAAAAGCAGGTGTCCCCAAGAGTGCTGACCTGGAAGCAGGCCCTCACTGCACATCGCTGGGGGTGGAGGTTCACTAACGGGCTCCGGAGGGCCGAAGTGCGCTTTTTACGCAGAACACAGCTGACAGTGGCCCATGTCCGTCCGTCTACGCCTCGCGCCGACGCGAAAAAAATGGCGTCTCCAGACTCTCGCAAATGATGCGTGGCTCTCAGTCGAACGTATATGTACCTGGGAGGGAATTATACTGAAACGGGCCGCTAAGACTTGGCTTTCCTTGCGCCGAATTTTATGCACTTCTCATAATTACTTCACACTGAAGTTGCAAATATTGTGGAACTGCTATCAATACATGGGCTTCCGCGGCAGGGAAGCGGACAGGCGCACGCTTTTCCCCTAGAGTGAAGCTCTAGTCCTTGCAAGTTTCGTTCGGAGCTAATTAGCTCTGCCGTATGTTCAACCGGAAATTACAAAGAAACAGGTTTTCTTTCGTGCCTGGATGCGTCGAATGAGGTAAAACATAGCACAGCTTCGTCCTTCTTCGGGGAGGCTAAAATCCGTACTTTCCTTGGTCTGTCTGATTGCTGGGTGAGGAGAGTTTTCCACCGGAGCCCTACTCCTGGCATCGAAGATGGCCGTGTGGCGGTTCGGCGTGCGTGTGGTGACACTCGTCGCCGACTGGAACGCTGAGACTGGACCCAGAGGAGGATTGCCGGCGCACGGCAGCCGACGGCTGTCTCGTGTCAAGTTTGGCTTACGAGCGCTCAAATGACGTCGGTGGTGCTCGTTGAGCTAGCGGGAACAC
Organism: Haemaphysalis longicornis; assembly: GCF_048455015.1. Taxonomy (NCBI): domain Eukaryota; kingdom Metazoa; phylum Arthropoda; class Arachnida; order Ixodida; family Ixodidae; genus Haemaphysalis; species Haemaphysalis longicornis. Next base: position 287,086,727 of record NW_027526295.1, on the reverse strand, counting down.
AAGCACGTGCGCGAACGATTCACCTTCAGCCGCAGTGTGGACGGTGCGCGCACCTTGGTGGCGGTCCACGCCGGCACGAGCGGCGGCGCGCACCAAGCCGTCCCCTCGGCTGCCATTGGCCGCGCCAGTGGCGGGGGGGCGTGGCGCCGACGTATTTAAGCGCCCGCGCGGTCCCGGCCTTCCCTCGGTGCGCCATGCTTTCCTCCCGGTGCTGCGGCGCGGCGGCGCTCGCGCTCGCGTCCGTTGTGGCCGTGCTATCCGCCGCTTCGTCCGCCGGCGCGGAGCCCCCCACGACGCCGCCGCCGGCCGGCGCGGAGACCACTACTCCGGCGTCCGGCGGCAACTGCACGCGGTGCGGCGGCTCGGCGGGCGCCCAGTCCCGCGCCGTGCGCCTGCAGGCCATCAAGGCGCAGATCCTGAGCAAGCTGGGCATGAAGCGGGCGCCCAACGTGACGCGCCGCGCGCTGCCGGGAATCCCTCCCCTGCACCGGCTGCTGGACCGATACGACGCCGGCATGATGCAGGCCGACGCGCCCTTCGAGCCCGGCGAGCAATACGACGAGGACGACGACTTCCACGTGGCCGCCGAGAGGATCATCACCTTCGGACAGCCCCCCGGTGAGCCTCCCTGCGCGTCCTCGGGCGCGTTGGTGTTGGACGCCTCTATTGGCGGCCGTGCGAGCATCGCGGGTCCTTGCACATCGAGCCCTTCGTGTGCGCGCAGCGTATCTGTACAGCGGACACGCCGTCGTTGGCTTGCGCGCACGGCTTTCGCTCCTCTTCGGGCCGCAAATGCGCAGCGAAGGCGAACTGTCGTGTTCCCGCGCTGCTCGGCGGCTGCGCAAGGCAGTGCGCCAAATCCGCCCGCTGGAAATCCGCGTCACGACGTCGAAGCGCTGCATGCGGTTGGGACACGACTGATCGCGCAGTTCCGCCTCTGTGGTAGTTGCCGACGATACATGCATGTCATCACATTCGTTCTGCCTTTGCTTAAAGAGATAAACAACAAAATAGAACGGTTCTTACTCGTCACTGTGTGCGAGAATCGGCTGCTTTCAATGCTCATCGGGACCTTGACCTCTAGTCAATCGCTCTTCCGCCTCGAACGGAAGCCATCATGTTTGAAAGCATGTCATGGATACATGCGCGCGCTGCAGCTTGTCGATTGCTACCCCGAGATACGTTTTATTTATTCATTTACCCTAAAGGCCCTTACGGGCGTTACATAGGGGTCGCGATGAAAAAAAGAACACATTGCAACATTAAAAACAGCAACAGTTCAATACTCCGCCCAATCTTGTCTGCAATGAATTTATTTCGGTCGAAAGGGTTTGCTTAACGCGAGCAGACGAGCATGTCCGGACGCCTTCTGGGCCAAACATGCACGCATTCTTACGGGCTCACGTCGCCCTGTCCGGAAAAGGGGCGCTGTGCAGCTTTCCCCGCTTCCGCCTCGCCGACCCGCGGTGCTGTTCACCTGCAGGTGACAAACAGTCGAAGCATCGCGAACGCGGGAGTTTATCAGCGGGTCCCCGCTTGCGACGCTTTCGCCTGTCTGCCCGCTTCGTTCTCCTCTGTTTCTGCGCGCCAGATAACGGAAACAGGCTATTAATAAAACCTCTTCGTAGCTGCTTGCTCCGCTTCCCCAGATTTTAGTCTCGGTGCTTTCTAACCTCCCTTTTTTTTCGCACGCGTATGCGTGGGGCTGGTTGGCGAACTTTTTATCCTGCCATGTTTTATTTTAAAGCGAAGCTTTTCACGCCTCAGTGGTGGTGGCGTTTGACGCCCCGCCAAAATGCGCTGCAGGAAAGCCAACTTTACGCACTGGGTTTCACAAAGCAGCGATGATGATGATAAGCGAAAGCACATCAAGCGCCTCAAGAGATAAACGCTTCCCGTGGTGGGAATCGAACCTGTGTCCCTCGCCTTTTGAAGCCCACGTATTCATTCCCACACGGTCGACGCAGCTTCGCCTTTTAACCATGTTTGTCTTAAGAAAGGGGGTTTGATTTTTCTCAGAAATGCTACTACCACGTTAATTTTGCCTCAGCTCTGTTAAACGCCGAAGCAAAGCAAGTGGGAAATGTTGAGAGAGAGAGAGAAACGCTTATTGTAGCTTTCTGAAATGGGAGTGGTTCCCTAGTCCGGGAATCCAGGAGGAGAACAGAAAGACTTCGCTCTGGATGCCAGGAGTTGCTGCTGTACATCCAGATGGCGGCTGGTCACCAGGTTCTCCCTCAGCTCAAGGGTGGGAAGAGGGGATCGGAGAGTTGGAAGTTTGGGATTGCGCCCACACTGTATTATAATATGAAGTAGAGTTCCGGGTTGTGAACAAAATTGGCATTCTGCTGAGTATTGATTTGGAAATATACTATGCAGGCGAACTGGGTGAGGAAAGGTATTAGTTTGTATTCTGCGGAGCAGCGATTCTTCTGCCTTGGAGAGTGCTGGTGAGGAGGAGGAAAGTGTTGTTTGTCGGACCGATAATATTGCGTTATGTCTTGATATGTTACGAGCGGGATTGATGATGTGGTCCTCTCGGAATCCTGGAGAGAGAGGGTGCAGGCTTGCTGATGAGCAAATTTGTTGCCCGTTAGTGAGGAATGGCCAGGAGTCCATGGTAGTAAGTTTACGGCGGGGTTGATGTGGCGAGAGTATCCTTAAAGGGACACTGAAGTGAATTTGTCAAGCTCCCGTTTTTGCTTGCACTGCGTAGACTGGCTCAAATTAGCACACTTTTCATCGTTTATCCGGTTGACAAATCGGTAATTATTTTACAAAGCGCGAAAGAAGAAAAGCAACCATGCGCGGTTTGCGGCGGCCGCACCAACTAAAGCTGTGACGTTAGGAGGAGCGGGCACCGTGATTGGACGATGCCCAAGATGAGCAACCAAACAAGTTTCGGTTTCGGTTCTGTAATACACAACCGGTGGCGTTGTTGGATGGGCATTCTCAATAACTCAGTAATCATCGTACCGCGCTTGTGCCATATTGTCAGCTGTAAAAATGCATAAAGATAAGCCTCCCAGGACGGCTTGGAATCGTAGCATTCACTAGCCGAGACCTACGCAGTACATGAACGCCCTCCGCGTACCCGCAGACGCCCAAATGTCATGCGCTTTTACCCCATATTTCGAGCTTGCCTCCTTCATGTTTGTATAGTAAAAAGCGTGTTCGCACCAGGCCAAGGGTCTGTTCATTCTGGCCTGTGCCCACTGCCTGCAAGCAGTCGGTGCTTATGGCATTAGCACGCCAACGAGAACTCGCTAGCGCGCCAGTGCCAGCGTGCGCGCGTTCTGTGAACTAGTTCGTGGAGCCATGAACGTTGCGGCCCAAAAAAAGGTGAACTCAAAACATCGGCGGAAAACGAAAAAGTTAACTTAGAAAGTTAAAAAAAAAGCGCGTACCCGCGGGGATTCGAACTCATGACTTGCAAAATACTTCCGGTGACATACCTAGCACCCCAGGCCACTCGGCCACGGGCCGGGCTCTACTGGCCTTGGTAATATAGGGTATATATTGTACAACCAGTTTACACTTTCATTTAGTTTTGGCATTTCAAGCAGCTTAGGTGACTATTTGTTGTATTGCGCTCGTGCAGTAAGCGTCGCCCGAGTTTCCACAATAGCTCACGTCTAGCAATTGCATTTCGTAGACGGAAAAGCGTTCGCAGATGCCTAGTCGTGCTGCTGACCGCTGTGCTTGTTCGACCAGCGCAAAAAAGTGCTTCCCGCACCCTAGTTTTACGCTGTACGGTAAAAATATCAGTTCATTTTATTTCCTTAGTACCTATATTGACTTCGCTGACTCTTCTCCCGCCTTGAAGAGGCCTTATATTTTCCTACTGGCGTACTAGTCAGCGAAGCGTCGCATGTGCGCTTGTGCAGCGCTTGTGCGAAGCGACCTTGACTTGGAGCTAGATACAGTGTACAAACTAACCAAGTAAAGAAAGGCAGATTCTTCCATTCACAAACGTGTCCTGGCTTCGTTTCAACTGAGCGAACGAATTGCGACGACCCGTCGGCGGCCGGCGGACGAAACGCTGGGCCGACTGACTCTGTCTGAAGGCCGGGGAGCCGTGCAGTAGCGCAGCCAATTGCGAGCTCGGCTCCTCTCGACGTCACACGAAAACGCCGCAGAAAATGGGCGAGTGGAGAGAGGAGGACAGCATTTTCGAATTAATTTTTCTACTAAATAAAATCGCGTAAACGCGCCCAGGGTGGTCGAAACATGGCCTGGGGACTCCGGACTACAATTTGCGCAAGTAATCCCGCAATGTTTACATATCACTTCAGTGTCCCTTTAAGGTTGAAGACTCGCTATCAAACGAGTGGTTTGAACTGAGTTCGTGCCCGAGCCATTTATAATGCGCACAGCTAGAAAGCATCGATTTGCCGACTCCAAAGCGTGTTTTTTTAACATATTTTTGTACAGGTTGCTGTTACCTTACGTTCAGGTTCTCGAATGATCCCAGGGAGATATGGAGGCCTTCGGCGGCTAATATGTAAACAGATCCTCGGCATTGCTGAGTATTTTCACCAAATTGCACTGTTACACATCTCCGTTTTTCCATACGTTCAGACCCATGAAATTGGCTTTCCCTCACTATGCATATGCTGGCAGTAAAACACCCTTTGCAGAGAGTTTCGCTATTGCACGGTGCTGATCCTAACTATAGCCTCCCATATAACGCAGCTATCGCGGGAAAAAATCAGAAAGTGGTCATCCGTCTGTTAGCCGTTGTCGCGCCTTTTCCTTTCAACACGAAAGTGTTTTATTGCCGGATATACAAAAATTTCACCGACGTCATATACGTCACGGAAATGACGTCAGTACAACGGAGCAAGCTGCCTGTAGAGAGTGCACCCCTGCACACAGGGTCTTCTTGCGGGAAAGCAACCTTTGGTACTAAAGAGTGCGCAGTGCGCAGTCGACCTGTTCGGACGTGCTTTTCTGGTGCCCCGAAAACAGCGTGCTTCTACAGTGAAGGACAGCGAAACGGCAGAGACAGCCGAGGCTGAGTATTTACCTGCACGGTTCTTTATCGTTGTGTCGGGTTTTTCAGCCGAGATGACGCGTAGAAAGCTGGTACAGTGTGGTAGCTGTCCGCGGCACGTAGACGCAGAGGAGTTTCAGCGGGATGGCGGTGAGGCAGACGAAGGGGCAGGTACGTGTCGGTTTTGCGTAGTGGTGTCGCGGCTAGAGCGCGTAGAAGCGGATAACTCGGGGTTAGCTAAGCGGGTTGCAGAACTGGAGGCAGCGCTAAGTAACGAACGCGATGAACGGAGGGCCGTTGAGGGCAAGTTAGAAGCAGCTGAGAGGAAGCTAGAAAGGAGCTTCATTTCGCCAACAAGTGACGAACACCTCTGCCCATACAGCGAAGCGGAGGCATGCACCGAGGTAACACCAGGGGTGGAAGCAACGAAAGGCAACAGCTACTCCCACGTGCTGCAAGATAGCACAGCAAAACCAGTCGATAACGCGGGTACCAGTAAAGAGCGGCACGTGGCAGTCGATAGCGTGGTAATCATTGCGGGTGACTCTAACATGAAGAGGAGAAGCGCTGCCATAGTGGAAAGGGTAAAGGGGGATAAGCGTGTGAAGGTGGGGTGTTTCCCAGGTAAAACGATGCAGACGGTGATGACTGCAGCGAAGGGGCAGCTGGCCTTGTCTAGTAAAGCTAGAAACCTTGTGGTGATTGCCGCGGGGCTTAACGATGTTCCAAAGGGAGAGGAGGGAAAACTTGGCCAGGAGATAGCGAAGGGGGTTAAGGACCTGCGGGCGACGGCCCCAAATGTGCTCATTGCAGCCTCCACCGTGCCGGAGGTGATGAAGCAGGGCGTACACACCGAACGGGCAGTACTCGCGGCTAACAGCTAGATCATCAGGTGCGGCAGGGAACTTGGGCTTGAAGTGATAGACGTGAACAGGGTAGTGGGCAGCATCGGACATAGGCAAGCTTTTCAGTGAGACGGGATTCACTTCAGCCAGGCTAGGAAACAAGGTGGGGTGGCGATTAGGTGGGAGAGCGGTAGCTTTTTTAGGGGGCCCCGCGCAGCTAAGGAAGGCAAACTAGGAGACAAAGGGGAAGCAAGGGACGCATGCACACTCAACGCTGGGAGGCAGCCGGGCCTAGAGCTAAACGGGGAACCTACAGACGTAACTGAGAGCGTTGTCGGAAGCCATTTAAGTGGAAACAATGGAGCAAACAATTTTGTAAAAGACAAAAACAGACCCCGTAAGCGGAAAGGGAAAAACAAATGCAATAAATATTTAATCAGCTACATAAATATGCAGGGAGACAGAAAGCCAGATAAGTGGGTGGAAATTCAAAAGCAACTTGAACGGGAAGGAATAGACGTGTACGCTTTAGCCGAGACTCGCCTCCGGGACCTAGAAGCCCCACCTATCATAGACAATTATGTCTGGGAAGGTTGCAACAGGACCACAGGAATGAAGAGAGGGGGAGGTGTGGGCATGCTCATTAAACAAGGGACCGACTGGCAGATAGTGCATGAAAGCTGTAAAGAGCATCTATGGGTTACAGGCACTATAGAGGGGAAAAATACATGGTTAGGAATAGTGTATCTGTGGACCGGAAGTAGTGCTAGGGAGGAAAATGAGGAAATGGTAAACTGTTTGAGAAGAGATATAAACGAGTTAAAAGATTCGGGTGAAATAATCATAGTAGGAGATATGAATGCCCATATAGAAGGTTTGGATGGATACACAGACCACAACGGTTCTCTAGTGATATATATATGTCAGGAAAACCGTCTTGTAATAGTAAACACGGAAAGCAAGTGTGACGGACAAATAACGTGGGAAAGCGGTAACAGACAGTCCAGCATAGACTACAGTTTAGTATCCGAGACAGTATATGGAAGGCTGCGGGAAATGAGGATAGATGAAAATGGAACAGACAGCTTAGGAAGCGATCACTTTGGAGGCGCAACCCGGACAAATGTAGAAATAGGTACATCAGGAGGATCTAATTTGAATAATGAGCAGTTAAAGATCATCGCTGATAGATTGGAAGATGAAATCAATAAATACCCAGGCAAAAATTGGGATTGCGAAGAAATGATTGCGTTCATAAAGGGTACGATGAATGAAGCAAAGGAACGAAACCGATGGAAAGGGAAGAGAAAGCCGAGAAGCTGGTGGAATAAGGAAATAAAAGAGGCTATTGACCAGCGAAGAAAGGCGTCGAGAGAACATAGAGAAGCAAAAAGAACTGGTATGGAACCGGAGGTAGTGGACGAGAAATGGGATATCTACCGTGGGAAAAAACTAGAAGTGCAGAAAACGGTGCAAGCAAAGATCAAGCAGAAAAGCGAACAATGGATGGCAGAAATACGGAAGAAGGACAAAAGATACCAATGCAACTGATAAACCTGCTTGGACCTAAAAGTAAGGAATCATTTATAAGGGCATTAGATAAGGTGATAGAAACCAAACAAATACCAGAGGACTGGTTAGAAAGTAGGAGGAATTTAATATATAAAGGCAGAGGAGACACAGCCAGTATTGATTCATACAGACCACTCACAGTAACGTCAGTGGTGTATAGATTCGTAATGCACGCGATAAAATGAGAAATTCAAGCATGGATGGAAGAAAATGAAATACTTGGGGAACTACAGAATGGATTTAGACAAGACAGGCGACTGGATAATAATTTGTTCGTGATAGCTTAATGCATTGAAATTGCGAAAGCACAGAATAGACCACTATGGATCACGTTCTTGGACATTAAAGGGGCATATGACAACGTAAACAGACAACGGCTGTGGAGGATGCTGAAACTCCAGGGATTAAAAGACGAGTTAGTACAGTTCCTTATAGCAATCTATAAAGACAATAGAGTGCACCTTACTTGGGAAGGACAGCAATTCGCCCAGCAGGTCAACATCCATCGGGGACTGAAACAAGGATGCCCTTTGAGCCCAATACTGTTCATGCTTTACATGACAGGGTTAGAAAAGAAACTGGAAGAAAGACAAGTAGGGTTTAGCCTAAGCCATATGCTGCAAGGCGAAGTGGTTCAATAACATATTCCGGGAATGTTATACGCCGACGACATTGTTCTTTTAGCTGATAACCAAACCGATATGCAGTGGCTAATAAATATTAGCGGCCAGGAAGCCACCGACCTCGGGTTAGATTTCAGTGCAGAAAAATCAGGAATAATGGTTTTCAATGACGCTACCTCTGATGTAGTGTCTATCCAGCAAGGCGAACTACCTAGAGTCAGTAGCGGTCCCAGAGATCGGTTTTGGGGGGGGGGGGGGGGGGGGGGGGGATTTTTTTTTTGGGGGGGGGGGGGGGGGGCGAGGCGAATAAAGAATCGCTCCCCTCCTATGCGCCGATTCTGCGGAGGTGGTGATAACCATGGAGGCGTGTGCGCGTAAGCGGTGTAACCCGCTGGGATTTAACTTCGCGCAAGTGGAATGCTTAAAAAAAACTAAAAATAAGAAACTGAGGACCTCTTTGGGGGGGGCGACCGCCCCCGTCGCCTCCCCCCCCTTGGGACCGCCACTGCCTAGAGTGAAGGAATATAAATATTTGGGAGTGTGGATAAACGAAGGGGATAACTACTTAAGAACTCACGAGGAGCAACTTACGGTTAAGGGAAAGCGAAACGCAGCTATAATGAAGCATAGAGCTCTGTGGGGGTATAACAAATATGAAGTAGTAAGAGGAATGTGGAAAGGAGTAATGGTTCCGGGTGTCACGTTTGCTAACGCTATACTCTGCTTAAAATCAGACGTTCTATCAGGCCTTGAAGTAAACCAGAGACCGGTAGGACGTCTGGCCTTAGGCGCGCATGGAAAAACAACTAACGAAGCAGTTCATGGAGATATGGGCTGGGCGTCGTTTGAAGTTAGAGAAGCTCAGAGTAAAATATGCTTTGAGATGAGGTTGAGGGCAATGGATCAACGAAGGTGGGCAGCTAAGGTTTAGGTATCTATACTTCAAAAGCGTGGACACGCAGTAGTTAAGAAAGACCAGAAGGCTAACGATGAAATACGGAAAGAACTGTGGAGAATCCAAAACAGCCAAGGCAACCAAAAAAGAGGCAAGGCAGATTGAAACGAACAAATGGGGAAAAAAATGGAAGCTAAAACGTTGTAAAAGATGTACAGGGCTGAGAAATTGAACATCAGAAAGGAAAATTTCTACGATAATTCCCAGAGCAGTGCTTTGCTTTTTGAGGCTAGAGCAGGTTGCCTGCCAACTAAGCGTTTTGTGGGGAAGTATTCACAAAATGATGGGGTATGCGTGGTCTGCGGAAAAAAAAAACAGAAACTATGCGGCACATAGTGTTAGAATGTGAGGGTATCCATCCAAATCTACATGAAGGGAATATTGGGCTTCCAGAAGCCCTAGTATTTGAGGGTATCAGAGAGGAAGTTAACTTAAAGGCTGTCGAGGGGACGAAAAGAAGATTAGAATGCTGGTGGACGAAAAGCAGAGAGGGGAATATTGCCTAGGACAGTTACCACCTGTAACAGGGAAAAAAAGTATTTCGGGCCTAATAAGCTTTAGGGCCTGCCCTAAGCAGCGCTAGTATTAAACCAAGAGTGTAAAACATGGTTATATAGTCCTTTTTGGTAAGATGACATGTCATCACCCCGCTTGAAAGGGGAAACCAATAGCAATCATCATCATCATCATCAGTACGTTATACTTGGGGTTGTTCGTTTTCGGGTTTTATATTTTAACACGAAAGTGTTTTATGCTGATATACACCACTATTTCGCTGACGTCATTTCCGTCACGGAAATGACGCCATAACACCATTGCCGAAGCGACCCGCCAGTAGGACGTAGCTCGCCAAGCACACCCACAACACAGCCGCCGACCCGCAAATCATGCAAAGTTTCAAATTTCGCTGCACATTTCACTATCGTGTTTTACCGATTCCTGTGAAAGAAAAATCAACCAAGTTTTTAATGGTGTTTTTACATCCGCATTTAGCAGCATCTTTTTTTTTTCCTCACACCACCAGCTTCTGCTCGCCTCAGTTATACATGGCAGGTTCGTAATACTCACTTACGTACGGCATAAAACACACACACATAAATAGTTGAACTCATTGCTTCACTTCTGGCTTCACCTTACTGCTACTGCGTGCAATGTGCATCTCGTAGTTTTCGGGGAATGAGCTGTAAGGCTATTTTCGATATTTCTTCCGCTTCGAGCACACGTATACGTAAAAAGGATGAAATACTCCAACATCGCCTGGCGGCATCAGAGCTGAACTTTCGACGAAAATATAGCGGCGGCGTATTCTTCTTCTCGGCGCTGAATTTTCTGCGCAGGGTGAGGTATTAATGTGAGTAACGAAATAATAAATGGGTAAAGGGAAGCAGTATAGGTAATCTTCCTAATTATGGAAGTGATCTTGTGACATGCTGCCAGCACATGTATACGCTATATTAATACGTGCTACCTTGAGTTAATTAAGGCCACTCGTACCGGCATTTGTGTTCTTTCGCATGCACCCCTTCCTTTTGGAAATGGGGGAAGGCACTGACCGACTCATTATTATTTGGCCGCGCAGTGCCCGCTCAGTTCACCATACCTCGGCGGCGCGACGCGGGAGGCAGCCCGCAGTTCTGCGCTGAGCAAGCGAAAGTGTCATTATCGTGGCGGATCGTTTTCCAGCCACGATCTAAGCAGGAGACAAACTGCAAATATTTTGTCCTCTTCTTTTACGTTGTCGATGTCGGGCGGTCCGATCTTTGTCGCGAATTCACGGTGAAAACTTCGGGCATCCTTTCTTACATGACTGTTTCCGCTATTTTTGGATGCTTCGTGCTTTGACCAAAATTGTTCAGTCGAACAAAACGTGACAAATACTCGCGCGCGCGCACGTGTGTGGGTGCTGGCGTGCGTGCGCGCGCCCTCCCAGCGAATTCGCTCCAAAACGAATCGGTATGCGCGACTATAGTTCTGTGTGTGTGTGTGGGGGGGGGGGGCTTCTTTGTGGGCTGCGCCTTGTCTTCAGCTCTATAGGGCTCCTATTGTTTCCCTCATTTTCGCGCCCGCAGCTCGGTTTCCAACAAAAGGGAAGCGATGCTTCTCGGCAGGGAAGGGGTCCAATCTCGGGTCTCTGCACACCACGTGTAGCACTTACATGTGCACGAAGCATTCTATGCAGTTTTTGGGGCTGGGGCGTGCTTGGCTGCAGCCGATATACAATGAGATATCGATTAGTGTAATCCTCGATCTGCGTATACATGCAGTGAACAACGTTCGACGTATATTTGGCACTTGCACTGTTTGGAGACCGTGCGAGCCGCCGTCTTCGAAGCTTCGCACGAGTCGAGCGGTTTCTTGCCTCTGACAAACCTGGCAACGTCTTCGTGCAGCTCACTAGCAGCCGGTGTGCCCGTACTCTCTTGAGGCGACAGGCTTTGGAAGAATTGGAGTGAGCGCGAGAAAAAGAGAATGGTGTGTACAATCACGGACAAACGAAACGCGATCGCGAAAGTAGGAACCAGAACACACGAATATCGCCATTTATTTCCATGCAATTCGAATCGGCGTGTCGCTTAGTTGCAGTAACAAAGTGTGGGAACGTGCCTTTCCGCATACAGTGCTGAGAGGCAGCCATTATTGGACCTCCTTCAAACAGTATTCTTCAATTTTGCGTGTTCTAGTTCATACTTCTGTGATCACATTTCGTTTGTTCATGACTGCACGTATATATTGGGAGAACAGTATCGTAAATTATTGTGAGAACTGATACGTCCGTTCTGCAGGTACTCTTCTACACTCCATCTACATGCTCATCATTTTACGCATTAGAAGATTCCCCTTCATCAGCTATCATCATCATCGTGGATTCTCCTGGCAGCCTTTCTCTCTCTCTCTATCTCCCTATATATATAATGTATATGTATATATGTAGACGTGTGTGTGTGCTTCGATAAACTTTCAGTCAAGATGGACGTGTTTAAACAGAGCTGCGCGAATTTCTCTGTTTTCGTCAGGAAATCTGCCATGTAAGTTCTAACCCTTTCGCATTCCGCCTTCATAAAATATTCTAGAGCACCTTTGTACCAAACGTAAACCTCGTAGCACAAATAGTTTTGCAGTTATAAACGTTTTCTTTTTCTCGGCGCGGGGGCGGCCGCACGCGCTGAGTCACACGCAAGTAAAACAAACCTATAGATAGCTAACATCCGTGACAAAGTGTCCCTTTGAAGTCCGAACTCGCGTTATCGCGTTGCTGTTTCGATACTTTGACAAGTTGAATCAGCTTCTCTCTCTCTCTCTCTCTCTCTCTCTCTCTCTCTCTCTCTCTCTCTCTCTCTCTCTCTCTCTCTCTCTCTCTCTCTCTCTCTCTCTCTCTCTCTCTCTCTCTCTCTCTCTCTCTCTCTCTCTCGCTATTTTTCGTCTGGCTCTGTATGTCCAACCTATGCACGCATGGAGCGCTGCCTGCTCCGGAAGTAACTACATACCGGGTACCTAAGGGGCTACACTAGAAAGGTTCAACCATACCAGGAAGGCTCTTCGCGACATAAACAGCGCCCCCTCAACGGAGAAGGATCTGGCCACCCTGGGGTAGTAGTTGGCCGCCACTTCCCGTGACTGACCGATTCAACTCCCTGCCCTCAGTCCCTAGCATCTGTAGAGCACCTGTACACGTTGGCGGTCAGAACAGCGACATAGCAGATGGTGTTAAGAACCTCTGGGTCCGGGCAGGCCACCATTGGAACTTGACCCTGTGTTCAACGCACGCACTCTGTCTAGCGAGGGAAGCTTAGCTGTATTACCACAGGAGCTCTCTGATATTAAGTGGGATATTATAGGGTTAAGCGAAGTTAGGACAGGAGAAGGCTTCATGGAGCTCACTAGCGGGCATGTGCTACAGTGCACCCCAAGAGAAGAGAGAACACGGAGTGAGATTTTTAATACACAGAGAAATAGCACGAAACGTGGAAGATTTTTTTCAGCATTAGCGAGAGAGACGCGGCTATTAAAGATGGTGCAGGCCTATATATGCGCCAACAAGCGGCTATGATGATGAAGTCTTAGATAGCTTCCAAGAGGACGTCGAATCGGCAACGAAGGCAACAACGCAGTTCATGATTGGAGACTTTAGCGCAAAGGTCGGTAAGAAACAAATGGGAGATAGGACAGCGGGAAACATCGGAATAGACAATGTAGATAAACAGGTTGGATCAGTGTTGCACGGAACGGCGTTCCTGGAACTAGTTCCTTGTAACGCCACCGTTCCATTAAGGGTCGGTGGAACTGTAACGGTAACTCGTTAGGTTTATGAAGGAACGGCTGGAACGGCGTTCCTTCTGCAAATGTTACATCGCTAGAATTTGGCTGTTTTGTTGCCAGGGCTCGAGCAAAAAAATCCGCAAGTCGCGACTGTGTTTCTCTTCCTGTAAGCTGGCCAATATCCCCACCCTCCAGCGGAACGTGCTTCTTCGAAGGTCAAAGGCAGAATAACCACGCAGCGGGCCTCAGCTTGTGCTTGCTTCCATGCTGGTTGAGCTTACGCGGCGTTTGACTGCTGAATAGGGGAGCCACGAGAATGCTTTTCACCTTTAATCGTTTGTCTGGGGAGGCCAGGATGCGCGTCTGGCCGATATAATGGTTCCCGCCCGGGGAAAGGTTGCCTAAGTATGAGCGGCGCTGCAGGTTCCTTGTGGAACCACCGTTTGTGTATGTTGTCAGGGGTAATTACCACATCAATGCGCGCGATGTGTGGGTGCGTTGTTGTCGGGAGAGTTGCGCTCGCAGTGAGGTCATTCGAAGGGTCACCGGCTATCAATAGAGCTGGGCGCGCCGCAGTGTCTCGGGATGTTGTACTGCTCAGTTAGAGTACGCGCGCAGTTCGTCACGGCGCGGTATGTCGCCGATCTGGCGGGAATAGGTCGACGGCAGGGCCAGGTCCTTTTTGTATTGCACGCGACGAGTTCACAAAGGACAGGAATTTCGTTATTGATGGGCCTAATTTCGTCGCGAGCCATATGGACAATACCTGAGAGAGGCCGCCCGAAGGTCGACGGCCAGCGTTCAGAGTTGCTTATCGAAGAGCGTTTGTGAAAATCCTTGCCGCAAATTTTTGAAGATTTGGTTTTTTTGTTGTTGTCGCGCATGCGCAATGATTTTCCCGTCGGTATTTATGTGTGTTTCTGCGTGGAATATTAGTTGCGAGTCTGCGCAAGTCCTTGTGTACTTCTCTCTGTGATGTGTCTTCCTTAGCGCAGCTTACACCTTTTGATAATGTGCACGGACTCGCCCAACAACAAGTCCAAATAAAGTAGTTACGTGCCTGGGCTTATAATGTGAATTTTGCCTAAAATAAACTTTTTCTTTAATAGGTAATTTGGTTTTGTTTTAAAACATTGAAAGGTTAACGATGTTCTGGACGCATTCACGTTATCTTGCAATTCTGCGAGTTTTTAAATCGCCACTGCTATCATTATGGAACGGCATTTTTTCGCCATGTAGACCTGCATGACAAAATCGAATGTTATTTATAGCTAATTTCGTTCGCGTTGAATGAAATTCCGACAATCCTAGCAAGCGTTGAAGAAATGTTGCTAACATGGGCATCCCATGACATAGTATTACTGAACGTGACACCCACAGATTTGAAGGAGTCTACGTAGTCGATAACACTTCCACTTAGGTATAGAGAGGGAGGGTTTAAATACACGTTTTCTTTTGGGCAGGAAAAGTACTGGTTTAGTTTTTTCCGTGTTGATTTTTAATGAGTTCGATAACGACCATGTGGCAAGTAATGAAAGCACGTGGTTTGCTGTGTCCGTCAAATGTTGTATGTCATTGGAAGAGAAAAATAGGCTGATGTCATCTGCGTAGATTATGTATTTCGCACGGCAACTGATTTTTGGAATATCATTAATGTATATATTAAAAAGGAGTGGCCCTAAAATACTACCTTTGGGGACGCTATTCAAAATGTTAAGAGTTTGTGAAGGACATTGGTTAATCAACACATATTGGGATCGTGCCGCCAGGTACGATTTAATTAGGTCAAGAGAGTGTCCGCGAATACCATAGTGTTCTAATTTCGCGAAAAGAACGTTGTGACTTAGGCTATCGAAGGCTTTGCTAAGATAAAAAAAAAATCCCAAGGGTTAGAAGCTGAGTTTCGAAATTTTTTAATATGTATTCTTTTTGGATGAGCAATGCTTGTTCCGTAGACCTGTTTTGAGTGAAGCCATACTGACAGTCAGTTATTATGGAATGTTTAATAAGGAAGTTTCGAAGGCGAATGCAAATTAATTGCTCTAAGCATTTAGAAAAGTACGGAAGTACAGATATAGGTCTGTAATTACCTAAACAGTTCTTATCCCCCATTTTATATATCAAAACTACTCTGGCTAGCATATCGGATAGAAATTGCGCTGTCATAAGTGCGGTGTTGTATATATACGTTAAGCATGGCGTAATTATCTCGAGAACATACTTCACTGGCCGACTTTCAACATTTTGTGTATCGAGACTACATGTATCTCTTAAATTCCTGCATATCGCGAAAACTTCCTTTTCATTTGTTGGCCCAAAAAAGACTGATTCAGCTAATTTATCGTCCAGAAAGTCAAGCGTGTCAGCATTTATTTGGCTTTGACCTATTTCGGTGAAGAATTTATTGAAATTGTTCGCCAGACGTGAACTTGATATTTCTTCACCATGAATGATTAAACTTGTTATATCTCTGCTCTGGGTTTTTCTATTTAAAAGCAAGTTTAAGCGTCTCCATTTTTCACTGGGATTGCTGGAAAGTTGGCTATCGAATAAATTGTTGTAATACGCTGTCCTAGCTAATTTGATTTCTTTATTCAGACTGTTGCGCAGTGACTTTTACTGTAATAGTACGTTTGTATCTTTGGTTTTAATGAATTTTGCGAACATCTTGTGTTTCTTTTTCACAAGCCTCGTAAGGCGACGTGTCATCCAAGGTTTACGTGCGTTTTTAGATGTCGTTACGTCTACAATAGGAAAACAGTTATCGTATACCGAAAGAAAAATTTCCATGAACGTGCGATAAGCCTCATCGGCTGTAGTTTCTTTGTAGACGGAATCCCAGTTTTCCAAAGCGATGCGACTTTTGAACAGGTCAAGCCGATCTTGAGAAATTAATTGCCATCAAGCCCTGGTTTTTGTTTTCGAACGAGTTATTTTTTCTAGACACAAAAAAAAAAACAGGCAAGTGATCACTGATATCTACTGCAATGCGGCCCGAGCAAAAAGCATTTTCTCTGTTCGTATTATAACTATCAGATCTAGCACAGAAGAGCACGTAGCTGTAATACGTGTGGGGCTATCAATAACATTTTGAAAACCTGTAGACTGAAGCAATAAGGACAGCTGCTGTTGTGCTGAACAGGTTGCACTCATGTCGATATTGAAATCTCCCGCTATACAAGAAGAAACGTTTTCGGAAGTGAAAAAGAATAACTCACGCTCAAAAGTATCGAAAAAACTGGCTAAGTTCCTGTGAGCGGGCCGGTAAATAACCGAAAACGTTTGCTGGCCAATTTCACAGTCAACATTTTGACGTCGTCTTTATAAAAGCAGTGGTCGGATAACACGTCAGCAGAATATTTGGTTTTCACCAGTATGGCAATGCCTCCTCCGCGTTTGGTTGTGTGGTTGATATAAAAGGAATCATAGCCCGGTATTTGCAGAACGTCATTATCATGAAGTTACCATGTTTCCGTCAGAAATATGGCGTCAAAAGTGTTCGTACAGCTTGCTAAAAATTGAGTGAGCTGATCGGCCTTGTTTACGGCGGATTGCATGTTGAAGTGGATTATCAACATTTGCTTACTAGGGTCAAGTACCAGCGATCGATTGAACTGTGTAGGTGTGAAAAGAGGAGTATTACCCGTTCCATTTTCGAAAGACGGGAAAAGGAACAAGCAAAGTCCGCAAGATAACTATTGACGCAATTTACGTCATTTTGAGCATATCTGCTTGAGAGGTGATCCGAACGATATCAGATTTTTCTGTTTTTCGTGCAAGTATACATTGTCGTTCTGCGTCCAAACAAATTTGCAGCACACTTCCCTTTTCCTCACGATTTCTGCGCCAAGCAGGCGTTTGTTTTCCGCTGTGAGATGTTCGTTAACGTAAAAACGTTGTTCGGGTCCTGTAAAGCCGATGAGTTTGGTTGTCAGCTTTGCCTTCTTTTCTGTCGCGAGAAAAACGTTTCTCTTAGATCGGGTTGCAAGCTGCTTTGCTAGTGCTGCTGCCTCCTGCTATTTAAAGAAAAGTTTCCTTACATTGCGCAGTTGTAGCCCTCTGCAAGCCTCCTCATCTGCTTTCTCGTTACACAGAAGGCTACAATGTGCGGGTATTCATTTTAAGGTCATACGATGCCCGGCGACGTAGGCTAGATGGTGCAGGTAGCTGACGTCGCTGGATACATGGTCGTGAAGGCTCAAGCAACTGGCGTGCCGTAGGGTTTGCAGCGCTGTCTTCGAATCCGTGATCACATCCATGTCGTCAACCATGTGATAGAAACATCCGCAGAGTACACTGAACCCCTTTACATAGCATTTATAGATTACGAGAAAGCGTTTGATTCCATACTCAGTGCAGCCATTTTAGAAGCCCTAAAAGACAAGGGAATATAGGAAACCTACGTAAGATTTCTAAAAGTCACATATAAGAAATGCACAGACAATGCAGGATAACCCGCCACAAGCAAATAGATAAATTTCCGATCCGAAAGGCAGTAAGACAGAGATATACCATCTCTACAAAACTATCACAGCATGTCTGGAGGGGGTACTTAGGCAGGTGGACCGGTAAACCATAGGATTAAGGATAAACGGGGAATACTTGAGTTATTTGGGTTTGCGGACGGCACAGCCTTTCTGAGTGACACTGCAGAACACATGCAAACGATTCTTGGGGAACTACTATCAGAAAGCACGGTCGTGGGGTTAAAAATAAATATGAACAAATCTAAAGTAATGATGAATACGCATGTCAAGAACGTCTTCTTCAGCTTACGCGACGTAGCGCTAGAAGAAGTAACTGAATATAACTACCTCGGACAGATGACTATTGCGACCCCAGGCACGAGAGAGAAATCCGGCGCAGCATATATAGGTATGGGCAGGGAGCACTCCGCAAGCACTCTTAAATAATGAAAAGTAAGCTACCTCTGTCACGCAAAACTACTGCCGGTGAGGACACACGGAGCGGATAGTTGCCGCCTCACTGAACCACTGGAAAGTAAACTTGGGTCGGCTCAACGGACCACGGAACTAATAATGTGAGGAATGACACTCAGGGACAGGAAACGAACTATCAGAGAACAAACTAGACTTGACGATATCGTAGTTGAAATAAAGAAAAATATATGGACTTGGACTGGCCATGTAGTGAGACGAACCGACAACCGGTGGACAATAAGGGTAACAGAGTGGATACTAAGAGGTTGGTCTGGAAAAAGGGAAGGCCATTAACCCGATGGAGGGATGAACTGTGGACTCGAGTAGCGCAGGACAGGAGCGGTTGGAGGTCAGTGGGTGAGGCCTTCGTCCTGCACTGGACCTGAGCAGGATAATTATATATATATATATATATATATATATATATATATATATATATATATATATATATATATATATATATATATATATATATATATATATATATATATATATATATATATATATATATATATGTAAGAAACCTCGGTAACAGCAACAGCGGAGGGTTTATTTCGACGTTTCGACTTCGAGACAAGTCTTCTACGGGAATGACTTGTCTCGAAGTCGAAACGTCGAAATAAACCCTCCGCTGTCGTACACGCCTTTCCAGTCGCAAAATGGCGCAGAGGCATTCTAAAATGCCAACCCTCTGTTTTTCTTCCCCCGATGAAGTGTAGCGGCGACGGCGACGTGTGTATGTGTGTGTGTGTGTGGGGGGGGGGGGGGGGGCGGTCAGCGGCGGCAGCGCCAAGGTGTCGCGGCTGACTGGCGTCGCGCCGGGGCATGCGCCCGTGGAATGCACGTCTTGGCGCGCGCGCATTTCTTCCGCGGCGCCAGCGAGTATCGGCGCCGCCGCCGCCGCCGCGTGTCCTTACCGGTTTCTGCTGCTTCTGCGCGCTGTCAGGTCGCCACACATTATCGAACCGCGCCGAGCGACGGCCCCGGCGCAGCCGCCATTTGCATAGATTGCCCTTTGATGGAACATCGGCTGCTGGCTGCAGTGGGCGCTCGCGTGTGCGCTGTCCACGGCGGCAACACGCGCAAGCGCCGGTAACGCGGAAACCTGCCGTGTGCGCTGGTAGATTTGCATCGAGGAATTCTGTGCCGCGCAACGCTGCCTTGTAGAAACTGGGCACCCATTTGTGCGAGGATGGTTTCGAGAAGCCGGCGCTTTTATCGCTGCATTCTGCTGCGCCGTCCCTGCGGTCCTTGTCATAGTGCCTGTGTTGCTTGCTAGTGCGTGCGTCGGCCAGGTCGACGCCAGCTACCACCGTGCGTTTCCTTTCGCCCGTATTGCCCGAAGAGACTCGCTGTCAGCCGTATAACTTCCCCGTGAAGCGCGCAGAGCTCGATCTTTCTGCTAAAAGCTGGAATGAGGGGAGGCTTAAATCCTGGCGTATACGGGAGGGGCACGGCTGGTGCACAATATTGCTCAACTGCGTGCGCGTTTTCTCTTACAGTGCCGCAAAATGTGAACGGCAACAACTAAGCCCGTGGACATTGAGCCGGCGCAGAGAATATGGACGTCTCCGAAACACGCGTACGTTTTCTTTGACGTGTCCCGCAAAGGGCGCGCTGCCCCTGCGCAAGCATCTCTCTGCCGATGCGCGGTCGTGCATAGACGCTCCGCGGCCCCCCGAGCGGCCGTGCAGAGCCCGCTTCCTCCCCGTCCGAGCAGCAGAGTGTGGGACGCGGGTCATGACCCCGCGTCCGGATTCCGCGCACTGACCCCTTGGCACGCAGGAGAGAATGCCTTCCAGAGCGCGCACCCCGCGGCTCTCCTTTGAGGCTCCAGGTGTCCGGCCTCATTGTGCCGGCCCGACCTTTTCTTCCGGCCGCTCTCCCCTCGACGTCCACTTTGTCGACAAAAGCAGCGGATCCTTTCGCTTGTGCCGCGCGTCTTTTATGCGGGAGGCTGGTTCGTTAACCTTACTTTCTCCCTGCGTGGTCATCCCCGCATTATTTCCCAGAGGCCTTCTGCTGTCGCACGATTGTCCCACTTCCCGGCGACGAAGGCGCTGTTCCAGATCTTCGCTCGCACCCGCGCTTATTTCTGCTCCGGACGCCGCTGCGCGCAGCGGAGAGACGCGGCGCCCCGCTTGTCTCCGCGTGCGCGAGGCCGGGCAGCAAATGCGTATATTCATCACCACCGCGTGCCAATGCGCTCGCGGCAAGAATGATTGCCCAAGCGCGCGAGTGCGACGCCCCTCCAAGGGCATCGTGCACAGGAGCTGCGAGCGTGCGTGGGCGCTCACGTGAATGGCCGTTTCACCGATTCTCGTTACGCAAATGAACTTCGGCCGAGGTGCAGTTCGAAGACTGGTGTTGTGCGCACCACCTTGACCTTGTCGCAGCTGCCGGTCTGTTCTTGGGTAGCCGCTCAAACCTTCGTTCCTCACGGCAACACGTTCAACTGAGCCGACCTGACGCGGTGTGCAACAGCATCGGCGTTGACAGTACCTTCATGCCAGCCACCTCACTGCGAAATAGGGACTCGTGGGCCCGTTTCCGAGCATTTTAACCGGAACGATACGACGGCGTCCTTTGGCCGGTCCAAAGCGGCACTCTAGCTTGACGGTGGCTGCCATGCACGGTGACAGAGTCGCTGCACATCCGCAGTTGAAGAGCGCCGTCCACGTGTCTCGCCTTGTCGTCACTAATTGAGGCAAAGGGACAACCCGTCGTGTCACGGACCATTCAGTGCACGCGACGCCATTTAGCTGTTCACGACCCGCCGGTCTCGCAGATAGGCGTGCACGCCACCTCTCCTTGCATGCAAGTGGCCCGGCCGCGGCGATCCTCTTGGCGCGCCTTGGGCCGCTCCTGTTGCGAGCACTGCAGCGCTCCCACATGCCGAGCCAGTCGTCGACGTTGCCTGGGCCTCCCAGTGGGCCATGGCCGCTGCTCCGAGGACGTCGGCCTCCACGAGGATGTCGCTGCAGGGAGGCTGAGGGGAACGGGAGTGGTTACCCAAAGCAGGAAGGCGGGAGCGTTTTCAAGCTGAGCAGCCGCGGCAGCGCTTGTTCGAGCCGGAGCGTCGTCGTCCTGTTCCATCAGTGTGCACTGCATTCCGTCCCGGTGCGCGGCTGTGTCAGGACGCATGCTCACCGCGCTATCAGACAATATATGTGTGTATGCATGCACGTGTATATAGAACCCCTATAAACATTTCGACCAAATTAGGGAAGGCGGGGCAAAATGCGACAGAAGTTTGAAAATTCTGAATATATATTTTTTTATTTCCCTCGATACCATAATACGTCAATACAGGAACTTTCTGGTGCGTACAAGGTATGGGCAACATAAATATGTCCATGTCGCAACTTTTCAAAATTTTATTTAATGAAGAAATAAAAAATGAACCAACTGTCTCATTTTGCCTCAACCTTCGGGGCAAAACGAGGCGCTGCGGGAAAGGGGGGGGGGGGGGGGGGGGGGGCAAAACGACAGTGTGCGAAAAAATTTCACCCCTTCAGTTCTTGCAGTAGAAGCACTTGAAATTCACTTCGTGGGCCCCCGCGCAGTCTTCATAAGCCCAGTCGTCGCACTCCACGCACCAAATCCAGACTGTACCCGGCGCTTTGCTGCTCCAAAACTTCTTGCAGATCAAACACCGCCAGTCCTTCTATGTGCTATTGTTGTCCTTTGTTGTAGGCTTGCGCTTCATGGGCCAGTTCAACGAACGGAAGATGGATACGTTCTCACGCATCTTCGCATCTTTTCATCTTTTCGCCGTTTTGATGCTGAATTGCGCGGGCTATCCGTGGCTTTCAACTTCGTCAGCCTGGTTTTGTGAGGCGCTGACATTAAAATTGTGCTAAATTCGGATTTTCAAATTCTTGTTGTTTTTTAATTTCGGTATTGGAGAAATTGGAGTAGTTCTCTCGTTCTTCTTGCTATTACTCGATGAGGCTATGTAGGTGTTTTTGCCTGCAACTTTCTCCACAACCACTTCTTCACGGGCACACGACGGCAAGTCGAACTCGGGGTCATCTAAAATAGCGCGTGAAAATGGCGACACACATTTGAAAACCAGCAGTAATGTTGCCGGATATTTCAAAAGCCTTTTCCACTAATTCGCCAATGTGGTACATTGTGATTCACTCGATACGACACTTTCTAAGCTAATTGAATACATTTTTGTCGCGCTTTTCCCCGCTCACATGCCGTAATTCAAAAAAGAAAGAAATTTCACTCTGGCCCATGTCACCGAACGAACTAAACTTTTGGTGGAATAGTAATATTTACACTGGTGCACTGCGGGCGGAGTACCTTCATGCACGGATCCGGAAATTTTGCCGAGCAGAATTTCGCCCCTTTTTTGGCGGGTCATGAACACAGACATCAGCTGCGTAATCTTTCCCGCGTGAAAGCTGCGAGCAGTCGCTAACTTTTATACACAAAAAAACATGGGCAACTACCGGCACCTATCACTGAAAGAGAGAAATAACGAAAAAGTACTTTGTGTATTAGCTACATCAGAGAGGGCGGCAAAGTCAAAATGTCGCGTGTCGCCCCGCCTTGCCCTGCACACGTGGCGCCACGCAGTTGGAAGCGCGTCCTTGCGTGATTTCCAATTGGAGAATATTGGGGAGTTGGCTCGAATTTTATGGCGTGCTCACAACTGGTGCATATTATTTTCAAAATGCGCGCTGAAAATGGCCGCGTGTGCAGGCGAGCGCGAATGTTCCCGTACGCGTCGGATTCTGCTCGGGACGTGTGAGGCCTGCAGAAAGCGCGTGACAATGCGATGGAAGAAAGCATTTGTGGAGGAGGAATCGTGGCCGAAATTCGAACTCGCACCGTTCGCGAATGTGCCGGTTGTCGCGCTCAAAGGGCGCGCGGTCGGAATGGCCCTGGTTTTCCGGCTTCCCGCTTTTGGGTTAATTGGAATCGAACTGAGTACACCGAGTCGGCTGAAAAAGTGCAGTGAAAGCTTGCGCTATACAGCGAACAAAACATCACGCTTAGGGGTTCTACCGAGAGAACTTCACGTCACAATGCTGCGGAAGTTGGCTCACAGCTGCATGTCTGATGCTCCAGTTGATAACTTAAGTGCGAGAATTTGTTTACCGCAACACAGCAATGGGGTGCCGAGCTAATCGAATATGCCGTGATCAATCATGCATGCGTATACCCTCGCCGTGCCTTATATTGAGCGCTTAGGGCCCAGTGGAATGACCTCCTCTTCGTGTTTGGACGTTGGATGAAAAATTCACCGTCCCTTCCGGAAGAAACTCGGGAGAAGCGTAAAAGCTAAACGTGTGTCCAGCCTTCGCTGAAAATGCGTCCAATCGATCGTCAAAACTTGGAAAAACCAAATCGCAAACGAAGAGCGAACCCGTGCGACAAGTTTTCACGAACAAGTAAACGCATGTGTGTATACGAACGATGTAAATGTATACCAACACGTTATTTTTTTGAGGTAAATGTATGCACTATTGTACTTTCTCTTCATGATCGATGCGGGTATTATACCTTAATCAGAACCGTTCGTTTTTCGCGATTTTCAGGTAACCGTGTTGGCACAATAGAAGCCCGGTTTGGCTCAGGTGCCGTGGGCCCAGAGATCTGATCAGAGCTTTTCAGTCGACGAACCGGTCTAAGGGAAATGCACTAGTTTTTGACAGAACGCCATCGGTACGGCTAAGAAAGCTTCCGCTTTGGAAAGGCTGCAGTGCTTAGCATTATTTATCAGCTGACTAACAGCTTACACGGTCGTCTACCTGTTTTCAGTAGTTGCCTCTTCGGTGTGGGCTGACTTGCGGCCATAAAAACACACTAGAGTGGACGGGAAAATTGCATATTTGTGCAAATTACCGTGCTGCGTGCAATATCAAAGAGTGAAATAATACTTGGAGCGTACAGTAAAGATTTAAACGCTCAAATCGAGTGATCAAGCTCTGTTAGCTCATGGAAATTGTTTCTCGAGCTTCCACGTAAGGCTGGTGACGATTTTTTTTATTGCATTTTTATATAATGGATTTGAATAACTGGTTTGGCGGCATATGTGACATGACAGTTTTGGTAGTCCTTACATTTTGTTTTTGCTGGTCTATTTGTGCACTTATTTTTTAACAGCAACACTTAAAGTTGGGTTGGTTCATCCTTGATGATGATAATGAAGCAGCTGTGGTTTTATTGCATGTACACCTTCGGAGGTAGTAAGCACACATGGAACGAGGAGGGCCGCAAAGAAAAAAAAAACAGAAACAAGCGCTCAAGCACTTATTTATTGATTTTTTTTCTGGCCATCCATCGTTCCTTGTGCGCTTTTAACTTCCAATTTTGGCCAGATTTGCTGCAGTAAGTTGGACGTCAACACCATTATCATCATCATCTGCTTGTTTTACATATTTCTGGCTTAATGTCCTAACTGCGATAACCAGTACCGTTGCCAGAGGAGGAGGCAGTGCACCCCCTCCCCCCTTCCCCGAAATTTTATCAAGCAGCGCGAAAGGACTTGTATCTGGCACTTTTGGAGAAAAATTTCTTTTCCCATAAATCACGCACCCCCCCGTCTAACTATGGCGATGGTTGAATGCGGCGCTTTGTTTTGAGGGATTCCTCGAGTGCGAGTTCGGAATTAGACTGGCAGACAGTTCCGACTTTGAATCGTTGAGCAAGTGAACTGAGACGGTCTAGTTGGTGCATGATACTAGAAAAACAGCGCATTTGAATTTGACGCTGTTTGGACTATAGTGACTGTTCCCCATTTGATTTCGCACGAAGAAAGCTTCGCGTTTAACCACCGTCGTCGTTAGACGGAGAGGTGCATATTTTTTTCTAATTTTGTACGTCCATGCACCCTTCAAATCCAAACTGCTTCGACCACGCCGGATTGGCGCAATCGGACAGACATCAGCTTCGAACGTCATGGACGTGGGTACGATTCCGACCGCTCTCACTTTACCCAGGATCATCATCATCATTGTCATCGAAAGATTGCTTACCGACAGTGCACTACAGACAACATCAGTAAGATGCTCAAAGCATCGCTGTAAAAACTCTCTTGCTGGGGCCTTGGCGATAATTATGCACGCCAGTGATTGGAACCCTACGCAAATGAGAGTTGAAGCGACGAACTTCCCTTTTGTGGCGGCCTTTCAGTTTTGACGCAGCGTCGAACTACGGTGAAAATGTAACGGCGGCAGGATGGAAAGTTGGGCGAGTTAGTATTGCGACATGCTGAAGAAACAGCGCGGTTTGACGGAAATGCAACGAAATAACCAGACAGGACAGCGCTCGCCCTCTCTGCTTCTTTCGTTTCATTTCCGTCAAACCGCGCTGTTTCTTCAGCATGTCGCAATATTAACTCGCCCAAACTTTTCATCCTGCCGCCGTTACATTTTCACCGTAGTTCGACGCTGCGTGAAAACTGAAAGGCCGCCACAAAAGGGAAGTTCGTCGCTTCAACTCTCATTTACTTCCTTGCGTTTCCGTCAAACCGCGCCGTTTCTTCTCCAAAATGTAACTTTAGGATAATCTGCTTCAACGTTAACAATACTTGCATAACGACATTTCTACCTCAAGATTTCACGAGAACCGGTGTTCTCGAGAGTGGCTCTCGATCGCAAAGTGTACGTGATACTCGCTGAGGACGTAAACTGAGCATGCGTTCCGAGCCACACTTAAAAGTTTCTTTTTTTTTTTTCCCCGTGCTCTTCCCCACTTCGTCTCATCTACCTGTCGAAAATAACTCGAAACGACGGGCCTAGGGAGGGAACCTGAACTGTTGGAGGCGAGTGATAAATCACGATAGTGGTGCGGTGCGCCGGGATCAACATGTTTCCGTACATTGGAGCGCTTCCACGAACATCCCGTTTCGTTTTGCGATGACCAGTTTGAGCGACAGTATTTAATTCTGCCTTTTTTGCCGACACCGCACTTCGCAGCGAACAATGGCAGTCTATGACGGAAACCGAAACGGTCAAAGGCCAGTAGTGGCGAGTGCGGTATCGCCATCTGGTTTAGGCGGACCTAACTGCTCGCTTTGAACGGTGTATACGAGTATCAATGTACAACGTGGTGAAATTGTTCAAAAGAGCAGGCAATGTGGGGCAAGGAGCGCAGGCTACCTATACCTCTCACTTTTCCGAACGTCCTTACCAAGAGCGCGGAAAGAGCGGTAGACGCTGTGTTTCTCGTAATATTTTTTGCTTTACTCGAAAATGACTGCGGTAGGCGTGAATGTATTGATGTATGACCAAGCCGTATGCGTGACAGTGCACCTTACTGGTTACCGTGATGCTTACAAGTTTACTCTGGTTTCAAGACCATGACTAAGACTGTCCTGAAAGGTGTGCACTGCAGAGCCGGTGAAAGCAAAGTTCTCTCTGGCGGCCTGAAACAAGCGTGGTGAAGCGGACGCAGCGGCGGCTCGCAGGTGGACACGCGAAATGTGGTGCACTTGCGCGGCTTGGCGGCGCGGTTCGCACAGCTGCGCCCGTCAGTCGCCGGCGAGTGGAACACTTGCCCCGCTGGATGCCGCTTCGGGAGTGCGGCCGCTGGCAACGGTGGCCACCTTCCAAGGCCACGGCCCTTGACCTTGGCGCTTTCTCTCAAAACGGGACGCGCGCCGCTGCATCCGGCCGCGCGTGGGAGCATCGCACGTCTTGACACCTGTGCCGCCAATGGAAATGGCCGCTTCTCACGCCACACTTGCGCCCCCACCTGTCGCGGCGGCGCGGAACGCTGCCCGGAGACGATGCCGCCTGCGTTGCTGCACCAGGAGAGCCTCGCATCGAGGAAGGCCGCAGCGAGCGAGCTGTGCAGCGCAACAGCGTCACTTCCGCGCGGAAGCGGCTTTGTGCGCAGTCGCCGCGGGGAGATCGGAGCAACAATTGGTCTGCAGTGACAAAGCCAAGTGGGCACCCATTGTGCGCTCTCCGGGCGCCAGGTGTCAGCCCTTTTCGTTCCCCTCGCGCACGCAGCCGCCAGCAACCTGCTGCCTTTCGGCGCTGATCGAAAGCGGCCGCAGCTGGCCGCGGCTCTCGCACGCATTGCTTGGCCCCGGACTCTCGCTATTCGTCTCGGAGGCCAGCCTTTGAGCAGGTACATTCCGCAAGCAGTTCGAACCGCAGTGTTGCAAGCTTCTTACGCTGTGGTTCCAAGTCACACCGCCGTCAGGCACGACTGGCATTTGGCACTATTGCAGTTTCCCTGTAGGAAACCACTGGGCCTAATTACACCCAGACAACAATTCATGAAAGAACAACTTACCTGTGGTCGCTTCTGTTTCGTACGTTTCGTACGAAATATACCCCCTCATCTTATCATGTGCATTCTCATACCATGCTGCCTGTTTCGCCCTAGCAGCAGCTGTCTACACACACAAATCATTTACGATTCTAATATATATATATATATATATATATATATATATATATATATATATATATATATATATATATATATATATATATATATATAGTATGAGTAAAGAGTCGGATACACAGCAAGAACAATAACAAACAAGGTTTACTTACGTAGCGGCAAGGGGACTTGCCTTCATCAAAGTACAGTTCCATGATTTTGCTGTTTTGATTTTGCAGAGTACAGTTACATGATTCTGGACAGCAAAGCGAGAGATTGCCCTGACGAAAGCAAGTCTCTTTGCTGAAACGTTGGCAACAATCGTGCTTTTGCCTTGTTCAAAGTTTTATTGTCTTATATATATATATATATATATATATATATATATATATATATATATATATATATATATACCGGTCTGGTGCAAGACAGTAATAAGAGTTGGCAGTCAAGAAAACGTCGGAAAGCAAAGGGGAGGATGTGGTAGGTCATTGAAACAGACAAAGAATTTGTTAAGAAAGAAAGTGGAGAAAAAATGCCCGCCAGGTGGGATCCGAACCCACGACCTCCAGAATACCGGTCTGGTGCGATGACCACTTCGCTACCGGTGGGGCGATTTTCCCCTCCATTTTCTGGGGTATTTATGTTAAGGTATTTTTGTTTCCTGCGCTTAGGGGTGGTAGCCAGCGCCACTCGGACTACTCGGGGTGAAGGGGACCTTTTTAACCCTCCCGGGCCGTGACTCGAGTATCTACGACATGTCAAGAGTGGTCGACCAGCGTTGAACCCTCTTAAGCTTGAACCCCCGTAAGCACCAGATCGGTATTCTGGAGGTCGTGGGTTCGGATCCCACCTGGCGGGCATTTTTTCTCCACGTTCTTTCTTTCTTTCCAAATTCTTCATCTGTTTCTATGACCTACCACATCCTCCTCGTTGCTTTCCGAGGTTTTCTTGACTGCCAACTCTTATTTCTGTCTTACTTCAACGAGCCCCTCATTTCCTACATTTCCTATTCTGATTCGCTATATATATATATATATATATATATATATATATATATATATATATATATATATATATATATATATACACATCTGTCTGTGTGTACAGTGGAATCTCGTTGATACGATTCGGCATGTATTACGTTTTGTCGGCCTAATACGTTTTTCTTTTCGTTCCCGGCCGACGTCCCTGAGAAATAATGAATTTTCGTGCGTTTATTACGATAACATTTTTGCCTAAAATTGGATAATACGATCGCGAACGCGGATCTCGACCGGCTTTTCTATAGTTATCTTGCGTTTATGTTTCGGTATACTTGCTCGAACCGCATTCCAACAAGCCACGACCTGCAGATTGCAGAGACATCGAGGGAGCGAAAGCGCCGGTTTTGCGGCAAAAACATTACTGCAATGCGTGGCCGTTCCGTGCAAGGCTGACGATAAGTCAGGCGATGCACCTCGCCATGTAGCAAATCGTATCATAACTAAGGAAGAAGGCGCGCAGTTCTCGCGGCAGGCGCGACTTCCCTTTCCGATTTCTCCGTGAACCGTGCTTCCCGCGCAGTGATTTGTTCTCTTTTTGCCTTCTTTCTATGCACGGCCGTGTTTCCAGGCTTGTGACAAGGTCAAGGAAATGCAAGGCACAAGTGGAAATTGTACGCCAATTCGATCAAAACCCGAAGAGGAAGTGCGTGGAATTGGCAAGCGAGCTCTCTTTGCCAGTGTCAGCGCTCAACACAATCGGTCAGCAAGGGTAGTTTCTAAAGAAGCTGCAAGTCTTTGGGCTTGGTGTAAAACAAACGCGAGGTGCGAAGCATGATTAAAAGGAAAAATGAAAGCCGTTCCACTCAACGTGAAAGCTGTCGTAAATGCAGAGCAGTGATTCGCCATAACGGCCTGTGGCACCGTTATCCGCTTACTGCTACTACCCATCACGCTCTTCGCCTCCCTGTCTCACTTCTCACTTGATGAATTGAACGGAGGTTTGTCCAAAGCAGTTCGAATTTCCCGCCTTCGCAGTGCTCGCGCGCCCCCTGCCTGTAACGAACAGCGCGAGCGGTTCTCGCACGTGCCGGCATCTTACTGCGCAGTCCACAACGCGTTGTTTTTTGGCGGTCCCATCTCCCCGCGAGGGGGACTCGAGTAAATGCGTCGCATAGGGGGTGGGTGTATTGCGTTAACGTTTAGTGTTTGGGGAGTTGGTGGTAGTGAATGCGTTGTATCAGCAGTTTCTTGACGTAGTTTGAATGAGTCAAGGATATAAGGCGCGTTGGTAGCCTCCCATTCTGTGTCGGCTTTGTGGCGCAGTGGGTAGAACACCATGTACATTGCGTTCCGCCCGCAGGGTCGAGGGATCGAAACCAGGCGCCGGATAGTATTTTTTTATATAGTGTAGGGGGAGGGCTGCGGACAACGACGGTGCGGACTACGACTACGGACGTCAACGCGGGTGACATCGTGAGTTACTGAAATGCTCTGCATTTAAAACATCCTGTTTACATGGTTCAAGGAAGTTCGAGCGACAAGAGTAAAGTTCGACGGGTCAGTCCTAGGCGAAACAGTCGCACTCTCCTTGAGTATTCAAAACTTTCAACCATCCAGAGGCTGCCTTCGCCGATTTACGGCACGACACGGACTGTCGTATAAGGAAGCGTCTGCCAAAGCAACAAATACTGGTAGCTTCTTCTTGTACGTTCTAGAAGAATGTACTCTCTGCACATTTAAAAGAAGAAAAGGCAGCACAAATTGAGCAGTGTTGCTCCATAAAAGTCAGTTGCTGACGGAGCATGCATATTTTTTCTTTTTTTTTTAAACCTATTTGTAAAATACGATTTTCGGATAATACGTTTTATTTTCCGGTTCCTCTGAAAAACGTATCAACGAGATTTCACTGTATATATGTATATGTAAATATATGTATATATACATATGTATATGTATATTTGTATGTATGCATGTATGCGTGTGAGTCTGCGCTGTCTCTCCCGTCTCAGGAAACCGCACGGTGTTGTATCTGCACGAGCTGCACCTGAGAAGGCTTCACCAGCTGTTCTTATCTCCTGACGCTTTTGTCCGTGGCCCCGTTTCACAGCCCGCTTCTTCTTGTAGTGTTTCCCGCGGACGTTCACCGTTATCGTGCTCCACTAGAAACTGGCCCGTTCCTAGTCCCCCAGCTGAGCATCA
Source organism: Haemaphysalis longicornis (assembly GCF_048455015.1). Taxonomy (NCBI): domain Eukaryota; kingdom Metazoa; phylum Arthropoda; class Arachnida; order Ixodida; family Ixodidae; genus Haemaphysalis; species Haemaphysalis longicornis. Next base: position 287,055,997 of record NW_027526295.1, on the reverse strand, counting down.
TTTCCTGCGTGTCTCGCTCCCTCCCCGCAGGGCATCCTCATCCGGTATTCGCTCGCTTCCTGCTGCTCCGCCGGGGTACTTTGCTCCGCATTTACTCCTCTTTGCCTGCCCCTGGACAGCTGGCTTAGCCGCATAGCCGTGGTGCACTGCGAGAAACCCAACTTTCGGGCTTCGCTTTTCTTTGGCTGTCGACGTATACGGCCACGGGGAGCATACGTACGGCGCTCGAATTTGCCAACAGTAGTAGCGAACGTTTCAATGAGCAGAGCAAGGACGGTCACTCGGCCAGGCTTCCCGAAAAATGGGTCGAGCATTTCCTGAAGACTTCGCGCCCGTGTGTGAACGCCGCTTGCAGGAGGCGAAAACTTGCTTGCCTCAATTCGATGTCTGCGACGGTCTGTACGCGCAGATGCAGAACACGTTGAGTCCCCCCCCCTCCACCGGCTGCATGCACGCGAAGAGTTCAGCTGCGGACCGCGTCCGCTTGTTGGACCTGTCTTTCGCTCCCGTGTGGGACCTTTATTCGCGTAGAAGTGCTTCCCGAACACTTTTCTTTGAAACCTCGCGAGATTATTTATTGCCTAAATCTTGCGTGCTGAGAAGGGCGATTTTCGTGGTGGCTGTGTTCTTGCCCGTCTTCGTTCCCCGCCACGAGCTGCATTCGGGCATCATGCCCATGTTGCGATGGGAGAATGGGCGAAACCCTTTATCAAACCGGGAGGTCACGAGGCCCCATTGCGGCCCTTCATGTCGAGTGTGTCAGCCAGTGTTGTGCACGTTCCTCTAAAACAGAACGAAAGCTCGTTCCTCGTTCCTTCCCAATTTTGAAACGAGTTCCCGTTACAAGTTTCTTTATTGCGAAAGGAACGCGTTCCAGTTCCACTTCGAAGATTGGAACGTCGTTACATTAACGTTACATTTCATTCTAAAAATTGAAATATGGTTTCGTATAATCGTGAGCCGAAATAAAGTGAGAAATGTAAAACTCACACCGAACTACGTATGTATATTATACGAACACCGCTGACAGCAGATTATCTGGAAATAAAAAGAATCCGAAGAAACGCTCCTAGACGAATTTTTTCAGGGAGCCCCGGACAAACTCCAGACATATCTGACTGCAATTTTTGTGCTCGTCTGTTATGGGTGCAACACATATGGCACTTTCCACTTCGGTCTTGCAAATGCGCAGTTAGGTTAGTGCGCTTGAGATGTGCAGATATAAAGTTACTCCCACGCAGAATATCATTACATTTCTTGCTTAAGAAACTGTGTCGAAAGGAACAATATACATAGGCGTTTAATGAATAATTATTCAATATTGCAGTTTATTTTAAAATACTTTACAAGCCGTTCGCAGGGAATTGAGTAAGGGGGTTACAAAAGTGAGGCTTTGCGGATCATACACACAAAAGTTTGCGAGTAACAAAACACAGCAGAACAAGTAATGGCTACGAGGTTCGCAATACAAGTTTAAGTAGGAAGACGATAACGAAACAAAAAAATAAAAGCCGAAAGCATAGTCAACATGAAATCTATGCGCAAAATTACAAAGTATACCGAACACAATCAGGGAAATCCATAAAGGAAACAACCACAGATAGCCAAATATGTGGACACGATGCACAAATCAGTTGGTGTGATTACAAATACGCGTAAGGGAAAAGCACAATAAATAACGCAGAGCCTAATCACGCGTGTAAAAAACATTTACACTATAAAAATCAAAGTACAGGTTGGAACCGACACACTAAAGAAACTCTGAACGCTGGCTGTCCACGTTAGGGCGGCCTCTCTTAGGTATTGTCCATACGGCACGCGACGAAGTTATGCCCAACAATGACGAAATTCCTGTCCTTTGTCAACACGACGCGTGCAATACAAAATGATCCTGGCACTCCCGTCGACCCATTCCCGCCAGATCGGTGACAGACCACGCCGTGCAAACTGCGTGCGTACTATGTAACTTCGAGCAGTCCAGCATCCCGAGACACTGCTGCGCGCCCAGCCCTATTGATAGCCGGTGAACCTTCGAATGACGCCGCGAGCGCGACTCGCAAGACAGCAACGCACCCGCGCCTCGCGCGCACTAACAGGGGAGTGAAACTTCCTATACCATGCATGGGACACGCAATTCGCTCGCAGCGCCGGACAAACCTCTGGTGTTTGGAGACGGTACTAAAAACATGGCGGCGCGTTGCAGACATATATGTATACAGTGGGAGACACCATCTTGATGAGGACTGAAAAGCCGAGCGTTGGGGGGGGGGGGGGGGGGGGGGGTAATTTAGCGCCAAATTCAATTGGGACGCACATGAAAAGTTAATTGAGCGAGTGGAAGATATTCAGATGGTCAGCGCGCAATCTTGTTCCCGTTGCGCAACCCGCCACATTATCGTAAGGGAAATTGTTTCGTTCTGATTTATGAAGTTTTGCGCGTCCACTTCTTTTTGCACCCCTTATTTCAAGTACGACATTGTTTTGGTTTACTAGTACACACAAACTAGACAAGAATAAAGAGCACAGTTTTTTCAATTTTTATTTCTTGAATGTACCATTCATACAGTAAAAACACAACCTGCATATTTTACGCTTTTAGTTGCGTACAAAAGTTTATGGCACATGGCCACATGCTAATAACTAGGTATCCAGCCAGTGCATATCTGTCCAGTGCCTTGTCTGTCCAAGGTCCGCGTAGTCTCTGCTGGTGAAATGGGCGGGACACAGCCGGTAGCTGCTGTAGATCTGCCGAGATTGGAAATGAGCCAGGTCTTGCCTTCTGGCACACTGGAGCCAAACGCGAGATCTGGAACATGAACATGCACGTGTGTATATTTGCGTTAGAAGGAATACTAGATTTATTGCTACTTTCAGGCGCACATACGATAGTTCTGAGTGAAAACTGGCATCTGTATTCGAAATAAACTTTATCTGAGATATTAGGAATCTTTCTTAATTTAATTTTGGCCACAAAGACGACTTGTGACAACACCGATCGTGAAGGCAAATTTTAAATTAGAATAAGCCTGCATTATTGGGAGACGCGGATACATGTTTCTAGTTGTGCGATCATAATGTTTGGTGGCAACGACCCACCTTTCCTCCTAATCTAAAATACATTTCTGCAGACAAGATCAGCCATGCCACCCCAGGATCTCTTACAATCATCCGTGCATATATACTTTCGCGCACTATGTATTCCTTTGGTATTTCTCGGGTCCTGAAGCAAACCGGTAATAAAAACATTATTAACAAACCTGTAATAAATTACTAGCACACGTTAAGCCTGCATTGTCTAATTAGTTATCGGCTTACCACTGTAACTGTGTTCTTGTGAATATGTCGCCCTTGTACTTAAAGCTAAAACTCGAAGCATGGAAGTGAAGCGTAAAGTATAAATTATAGTTATAGTTATAAATTATAGTTATAAGTATAAGTATAAATTATAAGTATACATTATAGGCGGAATTATAGTTATGATTGTGTTATAAACACATACAGTAATTGCTTAGTTTGTATATTTAGTGCCACAAATTTATTCTGCTATATGCCATGGATTCACGTGAAGACAAAATGCAGAACACAGAATTGAAACGCAATAAATTAAATAGCGCCCGTCTAAACTCACATGTGTAAATAATTTATGTACTCACTACTTAATTCGCATAGTGTTAACAACACACGCTATGAACCTATAGACCCGCCCTTCGAGCCAAAGGTCTATGGGAGATGCCTTTCTCCAGCTGTGGACATAAATAGGTTGATACTAATAACGATGCTAATAATAATACTGATAATAAAAATCATAAGATTATCAATATTACTAATAACAGCAACAACGCACGCTACGAAAACAAGCTAAACGCAGGCAATCAAAAGATAATAAAAAGAGTGCAGATACGCTCACACTGTTCCATTACTTATTGTATATGTTGCCCCAAATACATATTCCTGCATACCGTGCATTCACTTGAGCTAAAATGCAAAACGCAGAATCGAAACGCATTAAATCAATAACGCACGTATAAACAAACGTGTGTAGCTAATTTGGATTAATTGACAGATGCTCTGTCACGCATTTCATACATAATTGAAGAGGCAAAGAAGACAATCAGATTGTAATAAATAAATAGTGCACGTATATGCTCAATTAAATTATAATGCTACTGCTGCAACCGCAACCTGCTATGTCGTACAAGCGTAGAAAAACAGAACGAGCAGCATGCAGATCGTACCTTTCGTACGCCGGGATCTGAAAGAATTTTATGGCGGCGTGGCGTAAAGAATTTTGACACCACTCAGCACACGATCTGTGATGACGGCCGAATCCATTCATGCGTCTGTTTCGATGAAACAAACCTTACGGTGGTAAAAACGGCCTTCGGCACACCGTGCACACCGTAGCATACCTGTGGGCGCGACAAGATACGCCCCTTTTCAGCGGTGCGAAGTAGGAAGGCGCGGTTCCCGTTTTCCACTCCGGGTGGCGCTCGTTTTTTCGCTATCTCGAACTGCAACTTTTAAGTTCACTGGCATATTGAAAACTCCGTAATTATAAGTAACCTGTTAATAAATTTAAAATGCAACAACAACGTTCATTTATGCTCGTATGTAGCACAGCCCCCAAACGTTAGGATCGCTGCAGTCACGGGGCAGAAAAACGGCGAAGTTTCATCCCCCTGGCACTAATGCGGCGACAATATACAGATATGGTGGTTTCACAAGGGGCCTGCAGCGCCGCCCCGCAGGGAAGAATTCCATCGCCCAGACGCGCACCCTAGCCTCTCCAGACAAACGATGACAGGTGAAAAGCATTCTAGCGGCTGCGCTATTCACCCGCCGTGCGCCGCGTAAGCTCAGTGACCGGCTTGAAAGCAAGCACAAGCTGCGGCCCGCTGCGTGGTTATCCTTCCGCCTTTTTCCGCTGAAGGGCCAGCTTGTAGGAAGGGAAACACAGTAGCGAACTATGGATTTTTATACTCGAGTCTTGACACCAAAATCAGCCAAATCCTATACAATGTAACGTTTGTGGAAGGAACGCCGTTCCCGCCATCCTTCATAAACCTAGCGAGTTACCGTAATACCGTTGCAGTTCCACCGACCCTTAATGGAACGGTGGGACGGTGGCGTTCCTCCGTTCCTCCAAAAAGTAACTATAGTTCCAGGAACGCCGTTCCACGCCGTTCCGTACAACACTGGTGTCAGCCTTGCGAGTCTTTCGTTCGGCACGTACGAATCCTGCCGCATTTCCGAGCAGCATCGGCATGCCGAAGATGAGACCCGCGATCCTTGGGCGAAAAGTTGTGCTCGGAGTGCTGCGTCCGGAGGGGCCCTGTGGATCCTCGCCGGCGGAATTCGTGCGGAAACCGTTAGGTATGCGCTTCCCTTATCGGCGGCTGCAGGCGCGGCAACAGGCCTTGCGCTCGTCAGCGCCGCGGCAGCAGCAGACGGGGCTTATCCCGCAGCCGCGCGCCGCCGCCGCCGCCACAACAGTGATAGAGCCGCGCGGGCCTTGCGTGGCGACGACCCATTTGGCGCATCCCTGCGGGCGCCGCCGCCGCCGCCGATAAAAGCCTGCACGCGACGGACGGCAGCCTGCGAGGCCCGCCACAATGAGACGCGCCGGCATTCTTTCGTCGCCCGCGTCCAAGCGAACGTGCGCCACACGAGTGTCGCGGTCGTCACGGGGAAAAGCCCTGGGTCCTCCGTGTGACGAGCTACATTTCCTCGGGCCGTTCCGTTCCGCTTTGTCATTTACATACGGCCACCGGCAGCTGCAGGGTTGGGCTTCATCAGCGGGGCCAGGGGAGGACTCCTCCCGAGTGGAGGGGATGCCTGCAGCAGAGGGCAGTTGACCCGCTTGAAGGACGCACCGCTGGGCCTAGGTCGGAGCGCCGCATCACTTAGGCCGCATTGAATTGCTTTCAAACAGGTGTTTCACCTGCTGAAGCGACCCCCGCTTCATGCAACATGTCATGACGGGCTGTGGGCTCATTTACACAGCACTGCATCTTTGCGCGCTCCGGAATACGTGGCTCTTGCAGTCGGCCATGGAATTTTCGGGAGTGGTGAATCAACGCCGTCACCGACTTCGTCAGGTCGGCAAACTAGTTCACACGAACGTGACCGCCGGTTCAGACCGCACCAGGCCCCTATCAAACCAAATATCCTGCATCTCACGACTAGCCTTTGTTACGCACAGATCTGTTGTGTCGCAAATGCCCCAAACAATGATGGCATGCACACGCGCGATGCCCGTCCATGTCGCTGAATGCGTCGTTAGTGCACGCACGCTGTTGCATGCAGCACAACCAACCATCTCGCACGGAAACAATCGTGCCCTTCGAGATGGTGGGGCACACGCAAAGCAGCCCAGTAGTTTATATGGGCATTGGCACTTTCCTGTTGAAAACCCTTCCAGAATTTTTATCTGCCTTCAGACACTACCTCGTGGTCGTAATAGCATTGCGGATGTGTCTGGAACGAACAAGGAGAGGTTTACGCCTTTCGTAGATTACGATGCCACACCAATACGGCCAAACCGATTACCGAGTTGCGCACGTGCATCGATTTGAAATTATCTTAGAATGCGCCTGCTGTTGCCAGTGCAGCGCCAACAAAGCCGTTGAAACCGCCCTTAGTGATGCAATGATGACTGCACCACGACGCTGCTCATCCACCTTCCCAGGGCAGAATGGTCGCGATTTTTTAAAGTGTGTGTGTGTGTGTGTGGGGGGGGGGGGGGGGGTATTATTAGTGTTTTCGAGTGTAGCCATCAACATGAATATCACAGGTGAAAGCCTTTGCAAAAACTCGTTCCGCGAGGGAGTTCGAACATGTGTCTGGTTTCTTTTTTTGCCTGCTCAGAGCAGTTGTGAGCAGCTGCGTATTTTATTTGCGGGAGTCCCCGTGTCCCGGAATCTTTAGCACCTGCGGGCAGCAGCCCAAAAGAGCCCGAACTGCTCTCGCTGTTCTGGCGGAGCAGGCGACAGCTTGGAGCTTCTTCATGTCGTCCATTACGCAACTTCCTGCCCAAGGGCTGCGTCGTAGCTGCTCGGAACTGCCACAAAGTGGCAAACAAAAGAGACCTTTTAATCCGCGAACTTCGGGCAGCGCCGCAGGAGCTGCGAGCCATGAAGAGCCAATCTTGGAAATTCAAGGACGGACTACAGTGGAGACACCGGTGCAACTGATTCTGCACGAAAGACGGGGACGTTTATATATCAAACCCCTATCGCACGTTCACCGCCAATGAGGAAAAGAAAATGAGGCAAAGAGAAAAAAATCGGCGAATTTTTCGCCGAAAAAAAAATTAATTTCGCGCCCATTTCAATCGTGACGTGGTTGTAGTTGCAAGGCCTCTGAGCAATGAAACGCCCATAAACCGGCGCCCCGTTTTGCTTGTGCTGCGTCACATTCAGGTCGCCTGCTTTCAGCCAATCAGGGCTCGCTAAAAAAATCAGGGAAGCTTGCACTCACGCGCAAGGCTTTCATGGCGAAGCCGTCACATCCGTCACGACGAGACAAGCAGCCTGTGAAGGGTTCACCCCTGCACACAGGGTCTTCTTGCGGGGAAGCAACACCCGAAAGTGTTTTACGCCGAGACGCACCATTGAAGATTTCACCGACGTCATGTCCATCACGTAAATGACGCCAGTACACCTTCGCCGCAGCGACCCGTCAGCAGGACGTCGCTCGCCAAGCACAACCACGAGACGGCGCGATCGGATAGACGTCGGCTTCGTAGCGCCAGGGAGCCGGGTTCGATGCGTTTTAATTTCTCTCCACTTCATGTGCTATCATCATCATCGCCAGATAAAGTCGGCTTTCCTTCTCTTCTCCAAGCCATGATCGTTTATCTAGGTTTTCTTTGCCGGCTCTGGTTCAGCTTGCCGGTCATCAGCACAGCGCCGATTCTCCAGTTCGTTGTTACGACCGATCTTACGAAATCTTCGAGCATGACGTTGTGAACGCAATTTCCTCGCGAAAATGCAATACGTGCTCTTTTTGAAAACACAAACTGCGCAGTCTCGACTTGAACCTGAAGAAGGCAATATTTGCTACTCTGTTCGGTGGCTGATTAAGCTGATAGGAGAGTCAATTCTTGGATGCATACGCCAATTCGAGTGCTACCGCAATGTTAAGGTCGACAAAAACACAGCGCAGCGGGGTGTGCAGAGTGCAGTATGTATAGAATTCGCAGGCGGACGCAGACACTCAAAATCGTGCAGGTGTATCGTCACTGTAGCATCGTTTCCCAAAGTATATACCATGTGCGCGTAAACGAGCCCGCGCACTGCGAAGCATCGCGCAGTACATGTTGGCTGCGATGGCGCTTTCGCGTATCGCGACATCGCATCTGGCTTTTAGGTCTGCCACTGTATAAAAATGCCCGAATGGACAGGAAAGCGCTTCTTGTGATGAGAATAAGCATGGGAGCACGATTACGATGGGCAAAAAAGTTGCAGTGACATGTATACGTTTAAGAAGTATACGACGCGTTAGCGTTACATCGACGCCGAAATAACGTTCTGGAACGGAGTTACTGCATTTACGATTAATGCTGACCAAGCACTAAGGTCAGCCATGAGTGCAAGACTAGCCTCAACGGTTTTGCATCGGCGTGACACTGCAGGATAGACAGACGACACCTATGGGTGTGAAACGTTGCTGCTGCTTGGTGTTGGTCATTTTCAGCGAAAAGGCGATACTGTCGGTGGTTCAAAGTGCTTACTCCTTCATGTCGTGGCCGGCCTGAACATTCCGGCTTTAGCTCAGAGAGATATTGCTCAGTATACCTTTGTTCAATGAGAAATGGCGGGAGTGTGTGCAGAGGGAGCCCCGGGTGCAGCAGCTTGTTTCCTGCACCCTCAGGCTGATCTTGGGGTGACGTGTCCAAGCTGCCTCCCATTTCTCCACAGAAATGGAAGGGTCAATGTCCGAGTTGTTCCCCCTGAGCGTGCATGCCCTTGGAAATGACCGGGTTGCGTGGAAGGCGCCGCATGTTCACCACATGTAGCACAGTTTTCAGGATGTTTCCTCCCAATTGGGTTTGTGAACATATAGACTGGTTTGCCTCCACCACAGAGTTTGCGATTCTTCAGTCTTCATGGCACGCGAAGGATCCTGTTCGTATGTACAGAAAGAGGAGACCTTCTCCGTATTTTGCGGGGTGGAGAGCGGGGCAGACGTGGTCGCAAGGAGCGTGCACGGTATGCGGGTTCGCGCGATCTTTGTTCAGAAACCTTCAAGGCCCTCGCGTCCGGGTGTCAACACCTTTCATTGGAAATGGGAGAATCTTTCGGGAACGTTTAGGTAATCTGCCTGTAATCATGTTTGAAAGGATGTAATAATGACAGTCCTTGATGATATTTTAACTTGTATTTGATAATTTCGCTAGTTGGATTGCAAAGCGGGTGGTTCCAATCTTGTGTGGGGGGGAGGGTCATGCAGTCACATTGATTGCCAGGGTAGTCGACTTTACTTTACTGCCAGGTATAGTCGACTTCACTTTACTGAGTACTTTAGTGCGTTCGAAGTCGGTGCATACTGTGTTTGCATGGTTTTGGGACTCTAATGGAAGGAATTTGATCCTGGCGTCTCACCTTTCCTTGTTTAGGTTTGGATTCAATTATTTCGGCTGGGAAGTTTTTATGGGGACTGGGTTGATTGCCGACGTCCATCATGGCGTCCAGGGGAGGGGAATGTCTTGCATTAGACAGCCCATTCCGACTTTATTATTATTATTATTATTTTCACAGCCACTTCCTTTGCGCTAGGAGCGTTGCTTCCCTAATGTCTACAAAGGTGTTATAAAGACCCGATTTCAAGACATTTTATGTGACCGTGAAAATTAGGAGGTTGAGGGTTGCCACCTATCACGCTGTCCTGATGAAAGCGTTAATTTGGTTTTCCCTGGTGAGGGTAAGTTTGTGGTGCGGCAGGATGTATACAATATCCGGCTCGTATCCAGCGCCTGCATTTGTATTTTGGAGATTGTGAGACCGGCTCTGACGCTTCAGTAGAGCCATGCCGTGCATTCTTGCTTTTATGTTCTCTCGGAAGATATTCTGAAACATTTTTGGGTGGTTTTCTTTATTTTCGTCGCGTGGTGCCGTCATTCGTTTGCCCGACACACCTTGCAGCGGCGACAGAGCCGCGGAAAACCCGGAAGGTAAATTAAAATCAGTGTAGTTAAGCGCTATGGACTGGGTTTTATTTCTTACTAGGAGACATTTTATTTCGTTTCTGCTCATAGCCGAGACCATCTTTGGTTTTTGAGACTGCCGATAATCTCCTACCCCTGTTCTTGGTATGAGACACAACGGTGGTGCCGGCATTGATGGCACAGCCGCTTTGGTGTGATTGCGTCAGTTGAAGGCCCGGCTGGCGGCGGTCTGCCGAGCATTCCACCACCGACCGAGCCTAGAATTAACTTCACTGCGCAGACGCGGCGCCTGCTGAATCCGCGTACTTTTTCTCTTGTCTCGGCCGTACTGTCATCGTCCGTCTTTCCATATTTCAGCTGGTGCTGCACGTATTCCAGATCCAGGCGAGCTTTCGCACCGGCCTGTCTCAGCTGGCAACGATGACGTATTTCTGCAAACACTTGATGAGCACGGCTGATAACGGACGGCTATATAGAAAGCACGGGAAAATCGAAAAAATGAGCTTAATAACGCTCTCGCGTGAAAATAAAGCGGGTGTTTTAGTATTGTTTTTCGAGAGAATTTGCAGAAGGATCCGAGTTGCTTCGATTAAATAGCGGCAGGGAATGCTCGCGTCTCTGAACACGGACAGCACACGATAGAGCACCCGGTCGGCCCAGCGGCGCTGCCGTCTTCACCCCTTGCACTGCTTTGCACGTTCGAAGCCACACTATCCCGCGGATGCAGACGATGCATGCCGTGGTGTAGCTACGCGCTCGGCTCGCGTCCGCAGCGGGCATGGACGAGTGGAGCCCTTTGGCGCAGACGTCGTTATCGCGCCGCGCTCCTTCTCAACCGCGCCTGCTCAAACACGCGTGCGAGACACAAACGAACGGCGCGGCCCACATACTCCATGTTCGTGCGTGGTGAACACAGATTGCATGCGCGCAGCTATTTCTGGAGGGGTGACAAAGGCGGGCCGATAGCGCGTTGTGCATCGCGCTGTCGTCGCTGAGAAGAATCAAGTGCGCACTTGTACCACGTGCGTAAGTCGCCGAGCGGTTACGTGCGGCTCGCTTGATGGTTCCGCAGAGACGCCGATTTGCATTTGCAGCTTCAGGCGCGTCCACGGAAGGCAAATACATCGCTTGATCGGCGCTAATTCTTATTGGCCCATCACGGTGTGAAATCAGCACCATGACGATATGTGTCGTTCGTGACTGCATATTTACGGCCGCACAAATTTAAGTCGCATTGCTGTCACTATACGTCCAAGCAAAGCACATGTCGGCACATGGCATTTCCGGCAACATTCGGGCTTGTATTATATCGTATGCGCACCCCTTTCTTACTCCCTGACCAGTCAAAAATGTTGTGAAATGGGCGGACTCGGAGGTGTTGCAAGATGATGATTACGTCCGTAAAAAAATTCCAACACCCTGATTTCCAGTTTTAAACCCATTCTGGGCAGCCAAGGGTGGAGTGAGAGACTTTTTTTTCTTGGAGGGTGTGGCATGACATATGGTATAAAGAATCCGAAATTATAGATGTGCCATTTTTTAAAGGCTGAATGATGATTTGTATTCTTATGTATACAGTAAAAACTCGTTAATTCAACCCTCAAGGGGAAAGCATCTCAGTTTGAAGGAATGTTTGAACCAATAGAAGTGAAAAAGAACAACAGAAAACTGCAACGGGTAAGCAGTATGCCGTGTCAACAGTTCGATTCTTAAAAAAAGTCAGCGACTGCAACAGTTTTTTTTTTTTTTTTTTTGTGGTTCTGAAGAAGAGACAGGCGGAATTCAGTCCAGCCATGACTTCGGAGCGGACTGCCGCACTGGTCGTGACTGGCAGCGACAGGCATATCGACGCAGTCCGCAAAGATGGATGTTGTAGACTGACATATTACTTGATTTTACCACCTCCATCCGTTCTTCTCTCCCTTACGCAGTTCTAACGAAGCCTCTTGTGTGGACATCGGCTGCGTTTCTCTTGCACACGGCAAGAGAAACGCAGCCGACAATTATCCGTCGCGTTCGAATTAGCGGACTTTTTAAGTGCACCACAGCACTGCAGGGCCCCGCCTTGTGGTCGTAGCTCGTTCGCTGTCACGCTGTCCTGCAGCCATGGCTGCCGCGATCAGGCGGCGTGGCGGCGTAGCGACGTAAAGGAGAGCCCCACGGCGTATCGGCGTAACGCACCCAAACAGAGGCGTCAAAAAACAAGCAGTTTATATAATCATAACCATCCGAAACTCCTGAACCGCTGGCTCTTGTCATACACCCCCCCGTTGCTTAGCGCAAAGAAAAACGCTGGTACATTTGAGGCAAAGTCTGCGTAAATAAGAATGCCCGTTGGGTTAGCTTTTACAATAGTAAGCGAAAAAAAGTGACCGTCAAAAACGACGGGCTTCAAACTCTTAAGAATTCTTACACCGTGGTTCAGTGCTTGTTCCGACCGGGCACATATACTACCTGAGCAGAAGTGCTTCTGCCTTCTTTGCAATCACTCGGCGACAGAGCCAACTCTTCGGCTGGTTCGGCGAAGCCACTCCGCGCGTGTTCCCCCCGTTAGCTCCTGTGTCTTCCGGTGCTCACTTCCACTTGCGTTTGGTAGCGCAAAAAAAGCCAAGTATGCAAGCATTTTCGCCACTGGCCCCCTTTTCAGAGTGGTTGTTACAATCATAGTCAGCACAGAACACTCTCCCGCTGTTACATCAACACTGACGTCGCAAAGCGCGCCACGAGAAAAGGGCTGGTGCGGCGATCAGATAGGAAATCAGAAGACCGACTAATCACCCCGTCACTTCGAGGCGGACGAAGGTGCGCTGCGCAATAGAAATCGTGCGACGGCTCAATAATATCCCAAGTGCACTTCCTTTCCTTTCCACCGAACCACATAGTAGTAGAAGCCGCGCAATGCCGTACTGAACAATCAGAATCTTTCCACGGAACGGGAATGAATGAGTGAATGAATGAATGAATGAATGAATGAATGAATGAATGAATGAATGAATGAATGAATGAATTTAGCAGGGAGGGGTCCCTGGGTCATTCATTGCAGGAACGGGAGGGATGCTGCAGAACGCGCGCAGACTCGCGAGCAGGCCGCGAGGCCGGAAGTGCGCCGAACAAGGGGAGGCGATGCGCGGCCGCCGTAATATTCCCCGCGGGGCTCCTCCCCCCTTCGGTGGGCCCGAAAGCCAAAGTGGGGAAAGGGGCCGGGCTCGGAGGCGGGCACCCGGCCGGATTGACAGCGGCCGTCTTCGAGGCGCTCTTCGCCGCTGCTGCTCCGCTGGCTGCCGCCGCCGCGGCACCTTGGGTGGCGTCAGTGCGGAGCACAGCACTCGCCGCTTTTGATCAAGCCCAATGTGGCGCCCGTCACGACGAGACACGTGGCAGCGGGGACAGCGCCCTTGACGCAGCGTCTTCTCAACTGCGATGCCACTGTAGTGACTTCGAAGCCGTGAGAGAGAAAGCTTTGAAGGGACACTGAAGTGCATTTGTTAAGCTCCCGTTTTTGCTTGCACTGCGTAGACTGGCTCAAATTAACTCGCTTTTCATCATTCATCCGGATGATAAGTCGGTAATTATTTTATAAAGCCAGAAAGAAGAAAAACTACCATGCGCGGTGTGCGGCGGCCGCACCAACTAAACGCTGTGACGTCGGGAAGAGATGCACCGTGATTGGACGATGTCGAAGAATAGCATTCAAACAAGCTTCGGTTTCGGTTCTGTAAAACAACATGCTTGACATACGACGTTATCGTTGGATGGGCATTCTCGATATCTCAATAATCGCCATACCGCGCTTAATTCTGCCATGTTGTCGGCTGTAAAAGGGCTCGAAATCGTAGCAATCACTAGCCGAGTCCTACGCAGTGGATGAACGCCCTCCGCGTCACCGCAGACGCTCAAATGCCATGCGCCTTTCCCGCATATTCGGAGCTTGCCTCACTCATGCCTGTATCGGAAAAAGCGTGTTCGCACCAGGCCAAGGGTCTGCTGATTCTGGCCTGTGCCCACTGCCCGCAAGTAGTCGGTGCTTGTGGCAACAGCACGCCATGGCACGAGAACTCGCTAGCGCGTCAGTGTCAGTATGCGCGCGTTCCGCGAACTCGCTCGTGGAGCAGTGAACGTTACGGCCAAAAACATGGTGAACACAGTTTAGAAAACATCGGCCGTAAACGAAAAAATCAACTTACAAAAAAAAAAAGCATGTACCCTCGGGGATTCGAACTTGCGACTTGCAAAACAACAATCCCAGCGCTACAAAACAAACAAAAAAAAGGACCCCTCGGCCATGAGCCAGCACTGCTGAGATTGGTTATATAAGCTGTATAATGTATAACCAGTTTGCACTTTTATTTAGTTTTAGCATTTCACGTACCTTAGGTGACTATTTGTTGTATAACGCTCGTGCAGTAAGCGTCCCCCAAACTTCCGCAATATCTCACGTCTAGCAATTGCATTTCTTAGACGGAAAAGCGTTCGCAGATGTGTGGTCGTGCTGCTGACCGCTGTGCTTGTTCACCCAGCGCAGAAAAGTGCTTCCTGCTCCCTAGTTTTACGCTGTACGGTAAAAGTTGCAGTTGATTTTATTTCCTTAGTACCTATACTGACTTCGCTGACTCTTCACCCGCCTTCAAATGGCCTTAGATTTTCCTACTAGCCTACTGCAGTCAGTGAAGCGTCGCATGTACACTTGTGCAGCGCTTGTGTGGAGCGACCCGGACTGGGAGATTGATACAGTGTACAAACTAACGAAGTAAAGAAAGGCATATTCTTCCATTCACAAACGTTTTGTGGCTTAGTTTCAACCAAGCGAGCGAATTGCGACGGGCCGTCGGCGGCCGGCGGACTAAACGCTGGGCCGGCTGCATGACTCTGTCGGAAGGTCGGCGAGCCGTGCAGTAGCGCAGCCAATTGAAAGTCACCTCCTCCTGACGTCACACGAAAACGCCACAGAAAACGGGCGAGGGTGCAGAGAGGAGGACTGCATTTTCGAATTTATTTTTCTGCTAAATAAATTCGCGTAAACGCGCTCAGAGTGGTCGATACATGGCCTATGGACTCCAGACTACAGTTTGCGCTATAGTAATACCACAATGTTTACAAATCAATTTAGTGTCCCTTTAAGGAAGAGGTTAGTTAGCCCCACAAACGGCGCGGCGAGGCTTGCTGGAGGGGAACAGGCGAAAAGGACAAGAAAGCTGGAAAACTGTGTAATTTCTTGTTGGATTCTTTGTTCCATTCCTGCTACCACATTTCACGAAGTCTCCGTCGTATAGCTGCAGTTTAATGTCCAGATATGGAACCAGAGGTTCATCCACGTGAGTGCGAAGAGCAGCTGCCGCAGCATACCGGTCGGCGATTTCGTTCCCCCGAATGCTGCTGTGTCGCGGCATTCAGCACACTATTATCCTCATATCTGAACCATAAGCCGACATTATCTTCCTAATGAGCTGGTTTAATACAGGGTTTTTACTTGGTTTTGCCAAATGTAATGCCATCACGACACTCAAAGAATCTGTAAAGATAACAGACTGTTGTATATTTGTTTCTGTGATGTACTCTACCGTAATTAAAATTCCGTATGCTTCTGCTGTAAAAATGCTGCTGTTTGCGTTAAGTGTCTTTGTACTAGTGAATTTGGGGCCATGTGCAGCGCATGGGACAGCAGAAGCGGACTTCGAAGCATCTGTGTAAAAAGTAGTGTAAGGGTACGTGTGTTGTAAGTGTAAAAAATGCTGTAAAATAAGTTCTCTTGGTGAGTTTTTTTTTTTTTTTGCTGATTTGTCTAAAAGATACATCACAGGACACTGGATGCAGGTCCCAAGGAGCAACGAGGTCGGTGGGAGCAGTCTTGTATACTAAGTCCTTAAATGAGACCCCAAGTTCCCCTGCCTGCATTCCCGTTCGGAAGGGGAATGGCATGGTGATAGATGGACGCGGTTAAAAAAGAGATTGCTAGCCGACGTGTCAGTGATGATAAAATTACATGGATGATTGGTCGACTATGCTATCTTGAGAGCATACGTTACTGCTGTATACGTCCGCTGGTGCTCTAAGCACCATTGGTCACACTCAACATGTAGGCTTTGGATGGGACTTGTCCGAAAGGCACCGGACGCAAGCCGGAGCCCTAGGTCGAGGAATGGATTTGAACATCGATATGACTTTGGAAGAAGGAGCGTCTCTTGAACTGAACACCTTGTTATCTTATCATGTTTGTGTTAATCACATAATGTTACCAACTAGAATTGACACTAACGGTGCCCCACTTACTTTTGGATGTCTGTATATCGAATTTTTGTGATTGTGATATATCGACAGAATTTCTGACTGTTGATCATTTCCCAGTTTTCTTTTTTATCGATACCCATTCTGTTATAGATGATCTGTCCCCACAACCGCGCTTCTTCCGTAAGGTCAACAACCGCACAATCAAACATTTCCGAGAACTAGTGGAATCGTTAGATTGGGAAATCGTCCATCGGGAGAGCGATGTAAATATCGCTTGTAATGTTTTCCTGCAATCCATAGGAGAATGCTACGGTGCAGCCTTTCCTCTACAATCTGCAGGTAAAAGAATCAAAAAGGTGCGAAAACCCTGGGTTGATCCGTAGCTGTATAAACGCATAAAAAAGAAAAATTCTCTGTTACACAATTTTATAAGAACGAAGGATCCCGAAATACGCAAGGCGTACAAAAAGCTTAGAAACAAGCTACAGAGCGATTTAAAGAGAGCGAAAAGAAAATACTACGAACGGCTATTTTTTCACATACGAGGCCAGCATAAAAAGATATGGGACACTGTTAACAAAATAACAAGTAGAAAAACAATAGCACAGCTGCAATTCACGCATTTAGATGGAGAACCGGTAGAGAGCCTTCAGCTAGCCAACTGTATGAATACTCATTTTATTGATGCTGGTGCGCACCCAACACACTGATAACGGCGGCCGCGACGCGACTGGCATTCCACGATTGTCCAGCTCTATCTTTCTCGAACCTACGAACGATACCGAAGTACGGGACCGTATCAGAAAAATAAATAATTATGCAGCGGCAGGAGTTGACGGGGTTTTATCGAGTGTGATTAAGCGCGTGGCTCTAGAAGTAGCGTACATTATTAATCTGTGTCTGTCCACCGGTGTTTTTCCTGAGGAACTTAAAGTTGCTAGAGTGACGCCGATTCATAAAGGGGGGAGCACACGACAACGTATCAAATTACAGGCCAATATCTGTCTGGACAGTTTTTTCCAAGGTATTTGAGGGAGTAATCTATAATAGACTATCGACTTTCTTTCTTAAACACAATGTAATTTCGAAGTATCAATATGGTTTCTAAAAATCTAAATCAACAGAGCAAGCATTACTGCACATTAAAGATAAAATAATTGCAAACATTGAAAACAGGCAGTTCACAATTGGACTGTTTTAGACCTTAAAAAAGCATTTGATTCGATAAATCATAATATTTTGCTAACTAAATTGGAGAGATATGGACTACGTGGCGTGGCAGATAACCTTTTAAAAAGCTTTTTCACTCAAAGAAAGCGGTTTGTTCAACTAAACTCCATTGCATCAGACATACTAGAGCTAAAACAAGGTGTCCCGCAAGGCTCCAAGTTAGGCCCGTTAATGTTTATAGTTTATGTAAATGACATCATAAATATAGAAGGTCCGCAAGAACTTGTAATATATGTGGATGGCACTATATTCTTCACATCTGATAATATAATTAAACTTCACTCAATAGTAAACGTTTACTTGGAACAATTATCAAATTGGTTATTAAATATTAAATTGCAACTTAACGCTACAAAGACAACTTACATGATATTTACGCCGTACAATAAAAATGTCGAGAAAGAAATCCCGACTATATTCAACGGAACCAAGTTAAACCGAGTGACAGAACAGAAGTTCTTAGGTGTTTGGTTTCAAGAACAACTTTCGTCGAATACGCATATTGCTCACCTGTCCACCGAACTCTCTACAAGTATAGGTCTCATATATCGAATCGGCCATTTGATACCACCATGGTTGAAACAAAACTTATATAATACTCTCATTTATTCGAAAATATGCTACGGGATTTTGGTGTGGGGGACCACAACTAAATCTAATTATAACAGGCTCATTGTATTGCAAAAAATAATTTTGCGCATATATTTAGATTATCACGGCTGTGACGCAGATTTGAGAAAAAGTCCTTTATTTACTGAATATTAAATGCTTCAAGCTGACCAAATCAATTACATGAAGGTTCTGCACACCATTTATAAGCAAAAGACCCACAATTAAGTTTAAAATAAATCTTCTGGCTACCATCTCAGGCATATAATACGGCACACTCTAAAAGTAAGAACGAACGAACCAGTCAACTGAAATATTAAATAAATTGGGAGAAAAATTACACTTCGAGGCCAGTGAACTTACGTTTAAAAAACAGGTCAAAGAAGTGTTACTTAAGCAGAACGCTTGCAATACTGATATATAATTAAGGTTTTGAAATATATGTCTACATGTTCCCCTAAAGGTAGAAATTAAACACTATTACAAACAAAACTACATTCATACGGAATTGTGACATAGTAGTGTAACTGGTGAAACTTCATGCGTACGAATTACTGCGTTTATGTGTACACTGTGATCCTTCTGTGAATTTTAGACGCTTTGTATAATACATAGGAAATGTAGTAATGACTTTGCTTTCTGCTATTTCTCTATTACGATTGTGCTATTATGCTTAAATTTGTGAAGAGACGTGTTATTGTGTACGCTGTAAATCGGGTGGCTGAGGCCCCTGTCAGGCCACGTCCGCCTTTAGTCTCAGCCTCCCCTTGGTTTTGCCAAGAAATAAAAATGCAAATACTCAAATACTCAAACATTTTTAAGGCTGTTTTAGTGGCGGATCCATATACGACGCTGCCATAGTCCAGGCGCGACCTCACCAAGTTGTCGAAGAGACGCACAAGGCACGTTTTATCTGCTCCATAGGACTGGTGGGACAAGATTTTCAGTATGCATATTGCCCTGATCCATTTATTCTTTAGTTTAATGTGCAGAATAAACGTAAGCTTGTCGTCTAGCACAACACCAAGGAATGTATATTTCTTTTTTACCAGAATGGCCGCACCATTCAGAATAATACCAGAATGGCCGCACCATTCAGAATAATATCAGGGTCAGGCTTCATACCACGCTGCCTCGAGAACAAAACACAGGTACTCTTTTCGGTGTTCACCTTAAAGCCATTCTCATCAGCCCACTTCCTTTTCGCACCCAGTTGGACCTGCCGCTCACATATGGATAGGTTACAGGATTTAAAACTGATATGTATATCATCCACACACACGGAGTAAAAAATAGTTGGCGACAGTGCCTTTCGAAGAGTGTTCATATTAATGATAAATAGTGTACAGCTAAGTACGCAGCCCTGTGGAACTCCGTTTTCTTGTGTGTGTATTTCCGAAAGTGCTGCACCAACTCTTACTCGGAAGATACGCTCAGACAGGTAGATTTCTAGTGTGTTCAGCATATTTCCTGATACACCGTATGACTTCAGGTCGCGCAGGATACCGTAACGCCAGGCAGTGTCATACCCTTTTTCTAAATCGAAGAAAATAGACATGCAGTGCTGCCTGTGAACGAATGCATCCTTGATGTACGACTCCAAGGCCACCAACTGGTCAGTCGTGCATCTTCCCGACCGAAATCCTGCCTGGAAGCAATCTAGGATTCCGTGATATTCTAAGTAGATAAGTCGTCTATTAATCATCTTTTCAAGCAACTTTCTTAGGCAGCTGGTAATGGCAATGGGATGATAAAAGATGGAGAGGAAGGATTCTGGCCTTCCTTCAGAATTGGTACGACTATTGACTCTCTCCACGCCCGTGGAAAGCGTCCAAAGACCAAATTTTATGAAAGAGGTAAAGAAGAGCATCAATTGTGTCCGCGTGGGGGTTTCGTATCATTTCGTATGAGATTTGGTCTGGGCGAGGTGCTGAATTTTCACATGTTGCCAGGGCAGCATGAAGCTCCTGGAGCGAGGATAGGGAGTTGTAAGAGCCCTTCGATGGCTTGCTGCCCCGTATGGGTTTGTGTTCAGCGGACTTTTCATACTGCACAAATGTGCTCGTGTAGTGTGACGAACTTGATACGTGTTCAAAGTGTTTTGCAAGTGTGTTTGCCTGGTGCTCAAGCGTGTTACAAGGGGTAAATTGTTTGTCTTGTGTCCTTTGAGTTTCCTTATTCGATTCCATACCTCGGCTGTGTCAGTGTAAGAATTAATAGATGATTTAAAAGACCTCCAACTGTTGGTTTTGGCTTCTTTGCGGATGCGCTTTCCCATGGCTTGGGCGCGCTTAAAAGCTATGAGGTTCTGGGCAGTGGGGTATCTACAAAGAACACCCCAGGCCTTATTTTGTGTTTCTCGTGCAAGCCTGCATTCTTCATTCCACCAAGGCCTCCTCAGATTAGAAGTACCACAAGATGCCTGGGGAATGGCACTTAAGGAAAGTACAAGATTCATCGATGCCTAAGTGACTGATGGTTGAGTAAGAGTTTTGATTTTTCCTTAAACTTCGCCCAGTCGGCACCGGATTCTCTGAATTTTTTATGTGAGATGGAACTGCAGGTGCCTGTTTCTAGACATCTGGGGGTAACTGGGAAGTGGTCACTTCCCTAGGGGTTAGTGTCGACCTCCCATCCAACGGACGGAAAAAGAATGGAAGACCCAATAGCCAGATTGATGTGCGAATATGTGTGGTGTGTTTGGCTGTAGTATGTTGGCTGTTTTTTGTTGAATAGGCAAGCACCGGATGATCAAAGAAACTTTTCCAGCACGCGTCCCAGGGTATCTGTACGTTCAGACCCCCGGAGTTCACAATGAGCATTAAGATCGCCTACTAACAAAAAAGGTGGTGGAAGCTCGCCTATTAGAGACTCGAAATCTGAACTTGATAGGTAGTAGTCAGTAGGAATGTATAAGCAGCAGACTGTTAATAGCCTATTAAAAATTATTGCCTGGACAGCCACTGCTTCGAAAGGAGTAAGTAACTGAAGGAATTGACAGGGGTCAAATTTTTGCATGGCAATCGCTACACCCCCAGAGTGAGTGCAGCTGTCTCTGTCTTTCCTGAATACTGTGTATTGAGTGAGGAAGTTGGTTTGTGTGGGTTTCAGGTGTGTTTCTTGTAGGCACATGATATTCGGCTGATGTTTGGAGGATTTCATAGATGTCATCAAGGTTTTTAATTAGGCCCCTACAGTTCCATTGAATTATACTTTGGGTTACCATAAAAGCCGAGGATTACGGTGCTGTGTATGGGGTTTTCTGGGTGATGCTACCTACGTCACTGCGCCTCAATCAGGGCCCGTGATTCGGGGAGCTTGGGTTTTTTTCCCGCGACCAAAACTGCCACGATGCTCTTTTGACGACTGGGATGCAGGCCGAGATGGCGTAGTATACATGTCGTCATCGGAGTTTTGAGGCGTTGACGAGATGGAGGTCTTACGACGCCCACCCCGCAACGTGTTTGATGGAATGGCAGGAGATCCCGCCACCACCTTTTTTGTTATGTTTGACATGGCTGCGGAAGCGGGGCCTCCCGCTTCCACATCCATTACCACATGCAGGTGCTTCGGCGGCCGGAGTGTGTGGAGTGGTGACCGAAACGCCAGTTCTAATGTCTTTTTGTTCTTGTGCAACACCTGCAACCGCAGCAGGACTTGCAACGGTGTTTTGGGCTGCAAAAGGCAGCGCCTCGGGGGGCGGAGGCGGGACCAAGTCAGCTTCGCTGACCTGAGTACAACCAGACGCCGCCCTACCCCCCGGCGGGCTGCGTCGGCGTAGCTCCCTGAAGGGAGCAGTGCATGCCGTTTACGCGCTTTTGGGAATGACAGATTTTCGGTCACTTTGAGGTTGATGATCTCTTTTTCTTGTTTATATTTCGGGCAAGAGCGACAATATGCTGCGTGGGGCCCATCACAGTTGCTGCACTTGAATTGTTTTGTTTTACACTCGTCAGTCAGATGGTCGTGTCCGGCGCACTTCGCACACGTTTGTTTCCCTCGGCACCCATTGGTTCCATGCCCATACCGTTGGCACTTAAAGCAACGGCGCGGGTTAGGTATATACACTCTGGTCTTGCAGTGAATAAAGCCAGCGTTGACAGACTCTGGCAAAGTGCAGCGATCAAAGGTTAATATGATGTGCCTTGTATTTATTTCCCTTCCGTCACGTCTCATTGTGATGCGTCGAACAGCGGTTACCCCATGCTCGCGCAAACCTTCAAGGAGGTCCGAGGCAGTTTCATTTATCAGTTCTGCTTCGGAAATGACACCTTGGCAGCTGTTGAGGGTGCGTTGGGGAGTTACAGTGATATCAAAGTCGGCTAACTTCGTTTGCTTCAGAAGGGTCTTCGATTGGTCCCTGTTGTTCACTTCGGTAAGCAGGTCTCCAGAGGTTAGTTTTTTCGCTTTGTAGTTTTTGCCTACGAGATTTTCAATAAACTTTGCTACTAAGAACACAGACCTGCTGGTAATGGGCGTTGCCTAATCAGCTGCCTGCATTATCAGAAAGCGTGGAAAGTTGTGGGGATTGGTGAAAAGCAGGTTTGAAATAGGCTTGAATATTGCTTCAGTGCGGGCCCTTTTTGAGGCCCGATCATTTGAAAAGAGGGGTCTTGAGAATACCATGCGCCATGGTATAAAGCAGGGAACGGGGGTTCTTTTTTCATTGACCTTACCCTGGTAGTCAATGAGGTCCCGGAGCTCCTTGCCTGGTAGACAGACATGGAGCCCATCGGCCGGAGCTTGACCAGGGCTCCGACGGTCACCGTTTACGGCTTCTCCCTTCACCTTTCAACACCTCGCCACGGTTGGACACAGCTTATGTAATGGAGCTCGGGGTCGGCGGTGTCGCTGCTCACCGTCACCATGAATACTGAAAGTGCCCCGTGCGGGTACCGTTGACGGTGGAAACCTGCAGCTGCAGGGGCGGGGCAACTCGCAAAGTCTATGTGCGCGAGCCGCTGCGAGAGCCTTCGTCTGGATGGGAAGCAGGGCCGACGCCGTTGGACACGATTTTTGGCGCGTTAGCATAAGTTTGCTTGCGTTTTGGAGTGCCGTAAGGGGGAAATGTCGTGCCGGGCGCCTTCGGGACGTTCAAGATATATAGTTCAACCGTATGAGGGCATGGCATATATTTCCTCGGTACGCCGTGGCATCGAAGCAATCTCGTTCAACTTCGTCACGCTCGCGAAGCTCAATGACGTTCTTCACACATAAGGGCCGAGCTTCTCAATTCATGTAAGTGGAAAATAATTATAACAGCAAGTACCTCTGAGACACCTAATCTTTGAACATGTGCTACCACACGAAAATATTTCCACGCTTTTAAATAATCCGTGGCTTACAATAAGCAACGTTAACACAACTAAAAGGTTCTAAAACTTCTCCATAGCACAGCTGATTTAAGGTCAGCAGTTGAGAAAGATACAATTATGTTAGTAGCAGTCAAAGAAATTCAGGCTGTTGCCAATGCTTTAGAGCGGCATGTAAAGAATAATTTCCAGCATCCGTAGCGGTTTGAGAAATTCTGCGGTGTTACCGCGTGTAAATTTATTTGAAAAGAAAGTTATGGTATGTATAACCATGCAAGGTTGATTTCGTGATATGCTGAATACACATGTAAATAATAATACCCGGAAATAAATATCAATAAGGCAACTGTGGTGTATACCGAATACGAACAAGATATATGCAGGGCCCACCAGGTGGTATGCAAGTGAATCTATGGATAGCAGTTTTAACAGATTGTACCACCTGCTGTTGTATAAGCCACTGACGCATCAGCAGGCCAGTTGTAATTGGGAGCGATCATCTACGTTGAGCGACATATACTTCAGAGCACGGCAATGCGATTCACAAAGATAATCACACTTACAGCGCATACAGGCACAGCTACAAACACAAGAGATGTTCGGGAACACTTGCTTTTGTAGTGCAATATCACGACAGCCATAACTCGCTGGTGCTGCGACGCACCATTGCCAGCTGATAGGGCTCTCGACAATTCAGGCATTCTTGCCGTAACACGAATTTTGACACTTTTCTACACTGAAGCATTTCAGACCACACACGTTGAGCTTTAGAGCAGGATCAAAATATTCGTCTCGCGCGGCGATACCGGCACGGTGACACGATGAATCATCGGTGATCGCGGCGCCAGCAGCTTCACACAAACAGCCAACCATGAGCACTACGCACCACACACATCAATAACGCGTTGAAAGTAATCGAGTGCTCATGACTAAAGGATAGAGACCAGATGGGACGCATAAAACACCTTGTTCTCACACCACGGCGACCCAGGCCTGGCGATATTGCATCAGGTCATACGCACACAACAGCACGGCGTACACACTTGATATGAAAACGGTGAGCTCTACACGAGCACTGATCGGCACTCCGCGTTGCTTTCACACACAGTGACAGGATTTTGAACGCAGGATTTTGAGCACGTAGACACAGATCTTGAGGTAACGTTTCATCTTGCTAGCTTGGAGCCCAATTCGGCGCGCGACAGCCGGGCCACGTTTAATCGGAGCGGGTGGTCGTGTCGTATTGTCATATTTACAGATACGCACGACCAGCGCATCTCTAATATAAAACGAAAACACAGCGCACCGCACTACCCGTAAGCGACACTGCACACTGCAGACGCTGGTAGCGATTTAGGCTTCCCGGTCCGCATCCGCCGCTGGACAGACGACAGCAGACGATCGTTCGTCGCATGCAAGCGGGGTCGCTATAGCGCATCCCGTGCTCCTGAACAAGATGTACCCGGCCGAGCACGACAGCTCGTTCCCGCTCTGCAAGGAGACGAAAGGCACTCTCGCGCACATCATAGGGGAGTGCACAATACTCAAGACCCCCCCCCCCCCTTCCCTTCCCCCCTTTCTTATCCCCAACCCCCTCGAGCGATGGGAGGGAGACCTTGCTATCTAGCCCCGACCTCGCCACTCAATACTGACTGGTGCAGGGGTCAGGAGCTGCTGGACACATATGGGTCCCGTGACTAGGCAACCACCCCATATGGTGCCTGCACGCGCACACCTTCTTTTAAGGGCTCAGCAATAGTTTACTCTCTCTCTCTCTCTCTCTCTCTCTCTCTCTCTCTCTCTCTCTCTCTCTCTCTCTCTCTCTCTCTCTCTCTCTCTCTCTCTCTCTCTCTCTCTCTCTCTCTCTCTCTCTCTCAGCAGCACACCCGACCCTTCACATCAGCATGCATTGAAACGACATTGAGGACGTACAGGATGTGTCGAGCTTGTGTATGTGGGAACGGAAGTTCGCTCGCACAAGGCTCTGCTGAATAAAGAAGTTTCACTCTCGCCGATTATCGATTGGCTGCGACGCCAGAATACCCACCCGAAGTCCCGCATGCCCACTCAAGGGGATTGGCCAGTGACGATGACAGTTGCCGTCAGATGATCATGCATGCCCGCTGACATGTTCTCACATTCAAAGCCCGTTAGCAGACCTAAGTAGCTCCAGTATTTTGTTCTTTGTTTTAAATCGTTGAACAAGCCGTAGCTCCACCATGTGCCTTTAAGTTGGCGGCGAAGAAACGCAAGTTCTCTTTTTGAACCATTTTGAGCGTATGCCCCCCAGGGACGTGCCATAAATGGAATCTGATAACAAGTGAAGTTTACCTTACGACGACCTTGCGACGAGAAGTTAAGGCTATCCAGAAAACGCGTCTTCTAACCTCCTAACCCTCATCCGAACCGACCAGGGCCTCAGGAATGTTCCCTACTGCTGCAGGTCGTTCTTTCCTGCGCGCATCCCCGCACGACCTGTATAGTTCCCCGACGGCACAGAACGATGCCCTTCCTGCACGGTGCAAGGCATCGATTAAATAACGCTGCACACTTCACCTAAAGCAACCAAATACATACCAAACCAACGCCGTTCCACGAGGAATTTTTGAACTGTTCACATAAAAATCACTTGAATTAACAAAAAAAAAAGTAAACCCAGTTCCACCCAGTCTGAAATCTGCTGGAACAGCGGAGCTGCGGGTTGCCTCTTACGAAGATGGCTTCTTTCTTCTACGCAATGTTGGAGTCGTCATGTGATTTGTATTGGAATGCTTTCGATAACAAGAGCTGGAGCCGTCTTCTGTAATCATACCGCTTCGTAGATGGTCATGCTTCACTGTGCAAAACGCAGGGTGAAAAAGCCGGCTTTCACCGATTTTCTTAAAGGCGGTTTCACCTGTGAAGACAAATGCATTGTTCGGAGTACCTTTTCCAGGGGCAATATAAGCCGTCATATCAAAATATGAAGGCGGCTAGGACCTTTGTGTATTTTTAAACGAATTTCTCGATACTGGGAACCGGTTTTGTGCGGCGGAAAAAGCGGAAGGAGCGTGACAGGATACCAGCGGAGACTGTCGTCCAGGACAGCGTTAGAATAGCTCCCCTGTTACAAAAGCTTCAGATTTGCATGGGCTCTAACGCTTCTGGAACGGCAGGCGCTACGCCGCTGCAGGGGCTTATCCAGAATTTCGATTTTGGGGGAGTCGAAATCTTCCGGGAAAGGGGGGGGGGGGGGAGGGGAGGGCTGCTGGGGGCGTATAAATCCCTGGGTGTGGTGCCCGTGGATGTGGAACCTTTTTGGGGAGGTGTCCTTCTGAGGGGGGGGGGGGGGGTTAAATCCCTGCGCCGCTGTTAACCATTGCCTAAGTGTGCGACTAATGCGATACTTTATATGAAAGCCCACATCCCTCCACTGTTAACCACACATCGCGTGCTCAGTGGGAATTACGAGCGCACGAATCTGTGGTTAACAGGTCGCTGTACGGGTGCCGTCAAAAGTAATTGGAACATGGCCTCGTAAAATTACAGGAATTTCTTCTTCCGGAAACTGCCTGGCTGCATTGGTGTGCTTTTTAAAGGAGTCCTCCCGAATAGAAAAATCTTCCTCTAAACTGCTAATGGCTGTCATAAAGCCAGCAAGACGAGTATCTTGTGGTATTCATACATCCTTGTTTCAATTACTTATGACGGCACCTGCACATCGTTGTTACGGAGCCGGCTTCATTTTATGCGCTCCACTGGCCTAGATCGTATCGCCCGTAACGTACCTCAAGTACAGAGCTTTATTTTTCTATTACGGATGCTCCTGATCAATAGGGGCACTCCTCTTATTAATAGGAGTACTCCCCTCGAGATGAACTTCTGCAACATCTTCCCCCAAAATGCCAAATTGTGGCCTTCTCGTCTACTCCATAAGGCTCCTCGAAGATCATTTGGCCTCCATTCAACCTGATGCGATCCTCACTGTGCGAAGAAAAATCAGGAATGGGCATATGTTCTCCATCCCTTAACCGGGCCTTTTCGCTTCGCCTAGTTGATTTCATCCCCCTATTTTTATGCTGAATTTTTGGCGACTGTATTGGCACCGCAGAAGTCAATTGTTTCTCCGGTTGTAATCACAGATTCTCTTTCAGTGTGCTCTGCCGTCACTTCTCCTAAAGATTCCCCTATCCAACGGACATTTAAATCTCTTGTGCCACCTCATCTGACTGAGGTTAATCTTCTTTGGGTTCCTGGGCATGCAGGGATTTGTGTAAACGAAGCTGCTGACTCGCTTGAACGAATAGCGCTTTCTGGGCCAGTCGTAGAGGTCATCCAGCTAATAACGGCAGCAGGGTATCGTAGAATGCAAGAACTTCAAGGCAAGCAGGAATCCGTTTTGTTATCATTGACGGACTTTCGACACCTTAAATTTCCATGGAAACCTGGTTGGTGCTCTTCACGTAAAATTGAGGTTATTTTAACCGCCATACGCTGTCGTGTTCCACAATTAAATAGGTATCTTTATCGGTCACGTTTAACGCAATATCCTGAGTGTAGCTACTGTAATGAAGATCAGACCGTCGACCCTTACTTCACTGATGGCCTGTCGAAATTTTTCTAGAATCATATTCCAGCTTCTTGGGGTGCCGCTTCGCAGCCTTGGGATTGCATTGTCTGTGCCGAGTCTCCTTTCACTTGGGGCATCGGAGACGGGGTTCTGCCGCCGCGGCGTGTGCTCAGACCTTCATAGAAAACTCTAAGCGATTTCCGCTCTGCTTCGATTCCTTTGCGCTGGCAAGTTATGCACTTGGTTTTAGGTCTTCGAAATTCTCTTTTTTTAGTGCAAAGCAGTATATGTCTAACCCCCTAGTTTTCATTCCGGTGTCATTGATTTACCCGGCACCGCTCCGGGGCTCCTCCTCACCACCGCCGACACCTCTTTCACAACTAATTTCCCCCTCGCCTCCTCCGATGCCCCCTTTGGCACGTTGCGCAGCCGGAAGCTAACGGCGGTATGAGGTTATCAGATGATTGCAAAGAATAAACAGAAGCATGGATGTACGTAAAAAAATGCACTGACGATTACTACACTCCCTAATATGAAATTTGTGCGCAGCGCGAGCTGCAGTGTTCTCGATCACAGCACATTTCTGCTGCATCTCAGGAAGTGTTCGCGTGATCAGCGAACGTACGGCGTCGTGCGCTACTCTGCTGCTACCTCGCAGTGCGCCGCCGCCGCCGGCCAGCGTGTTGCAAATCGTGT